>NC_090615.1:6352128-6356512 GCF_004359215.1 Bremia lactucae | reverse complement strand
ACATTGCGAATGAACGCACTCCAAGCTTGCATAAGCGAGACTTTATCTCGCTTATTATTGCCACTAAACCATCGATGCTTAAGAAAAGCATCGAGATAGAAATCTTCCTCAGCGCGAAAGTTCTTCGCGCTGGGATCAAGGCCATGTAGCTTTGTCGCAATAAATAAGGGATATTTATTGTGAGGAGTAGTTTCTCCAGACAAGCTATTGATAAGCCTTTCTGGCAAAAGCGACGGCTTCTTTTCAGGGGCGAGATGAGACATATTATTGTCTTCACTCCCCTAAGTGGTACCCACTGAAGCAGGGGTTTCACAAAAACTTTTCTTACGATGGCTTACGCCATCGTCGTCACCTTGCACAGAGGCACGTACAGGTGACCGTATGGGAGATCGTACGGGCGATGAGGGATCATCCTCATCGTCGGATCCAAATAGACTGTTTACTCGTCGATCAGAATGAGCCCTCTCATTCGAAGGCTAATAGTCAGCCACCTGACGTATATCAGGCGACTGTTCCATTCTACCCGAGTCGGCCATTTCATCCGACTCGCATTCGTAGTCGACCTCCAAAGAGGGGTCGTATTCACGTGGTTAATCACCACGTGCACTCGCAACATCTAGTGTTGTGCGAGTGGAAGATACTACGCAGACGTTCCGTCTGCAGCAAGAGATAGCAATGCGTCACCCGCGGCTGCACGAACCGCAGCAGAAGGCGCAGCACTATCGTCACCCCGCATAAGTTGACTCTTCATGCAATGGAAATTTCAAAATGATGGTTCTGACCAATCAACATCGTTTTAAAAAAATTAAGTGGTCACATAGCAACCACTCCATCCAATGACAGTCAGAGTGATTGTCTTTTATGGGAGGGGTGATGTAACGGGGTGTATCGTTACATGAAATTAACCTTTAAAGGTTGTTAATTACTATATTATCTAGAAGGTAGATAATATACGGAGGATGTTACTTTATATAGTAATATTCAGAATTCTTATCCATAAATAGGTATAGACCATTTATACCTATTTATTCCGCAGACTAATCAGCTGTAGGAGTAATCAAAGAGAGAGTTACAGATAAGATAGAGATAAGAATTCATTTACATGTTTAGTATCAGATTATAATTAAGTTAGCATTTACAAAGATACAACAAGAGACGCTTAATTATATTTAATACAATTTTCAGTTTACCATCTTAAGCTAATTACCTCAAGAGAAGTCTTCGTCTGCACGTACAGTGTACGTCAATTAACGTAGGGCACCACTCGCAACTGAAGCAGTGTGAAGTGGACTTGTCCTGAAACAGTACAAGTCTTAGTGCCCCGTTACATTGTGTACTTCAGAGGATGGCGAATTCCTTAAGAAAAGTTATTAGACCCACCATGTAACGGGGCACTACGACTTGTACTGCTTCAGTACAAGTCCACTTCGTACTGCTTCAATTGCGAGTGGTGCCTTACGTTATTTCACGTACACTAGTACGTGCAGAGGAAGACTTCTCTTTAAGGTAACTAGCTCAAAGAGAGTAAAATGAGACCTGTAGGCGGGCACGTCGTAATGTGGCCACGCTCTACTTAGACACACACCCAAGCACAGCGAGGAAGCGGTTAAACCTGCTTCTCTTGCGTGCCGTGAGGAAGTTGTGGTGGGCGCGCAAGCGACCTCACCCAACACACTTAGTACTCCGGTAAGTGTCGTCACGGGAGCGGTAATCCGTCTCCTCGTGCGCACTTACCAAGTAGGAAGTAGTTTTCAGACTGATTTATATTTAATAGAATTAAATACAAATACCTATTTTTATTAATTGAAATGTTATCTCTATAGATAACATATAATATGTATTGCGAGCGTATCTTCCTAGATACCTCGCGTAACGGATGACGCTGGGCGTCATCCCTCTAATGTGAATGCACCCATATGCATCACATACACAAGGGTTGGTCACAAATGTGCACCACATTCGAGTGCTGGGTCTAATTACTATTATTTAGTAATTGACCATCCCCTTAAGTACACCAAGTGTACTTAACGGGGACTGTGTAAAATTAGGGCAACTTTAGCCCGTTACACCATCCCCCCTTTAAGAACGAATTAACATTTTAAAACGCGTTAAAGAGCAAAGAGGAACTGCGAGCAGCTTAACGCGCCGCTAGTACTCAACCACTCTAGCGAACGTGTTTCCATACACGGCGCCAAAGATGCCACCTAAAAAGGGCCACGTTGGTGAGTCGTCTGCGAATACGCCCACTCAACCTCGCACTAAGCGCACGTGCCGCGTTAATTCACCGCGTCTAATGCCTTAGTCTAAACGCCGACAGCTACTGCTGCTGTCGCGTTAACAGGGCTTAAGGATCCATCCCACATTAACACGGAAGATGTTGATCCATCGCTCATTGTCGACTACAATGAGTTGACACCGTTGCCGTCACCTCATAGTAGTGATGCGGGCAAGGAGCTCCTGACTAAAGATGATGGCGCATTATTGCCCATCCAAACTTCTCTCATGGCTCAGAACATGGAGACAGCAACATTTACGAATGCTGTCTCGTCGTCTGCGCTGAATAGCTGAGCGACAGGTAATGAGAGCCTACCCATAAACGCCCAGACGCTTCTTGGTTGGGTAAAATAACAACGCCTTATGCTCAGACCATAATTCATAATGGTTCTGACATAGAGGATTCGGAGCCTAAAGCTCCGCCGACGACACGTGAACGTGCTCAGTCGGTGTCACAAGCCAGTCGTTTAGAACGCGGCTATGTGACGGGTGACAATCCAAAGATGCCCCCTCCATCCAAATGGCCTCGTTTAAACGGGCCAAGAGCGTCGCTCCTAGAGCGCGCTCTTGTAGACGCACATAATTATTATGGCATCTTTCAATCATGGAGGGCTCAGGGAAAATCGCTTGGGCGTATTTTCCCGATCCCGGTCGTGTTGCGTTCAAATGAAACGCCTGACCAATACGAGGCGAAATTCCTGCGCCGTATTCATCCGCATTCGATGCGATGAAACAGCGGTCGCAGCGAATTAATAACGCCCGCTTGCGTGTGAAATAGGTCGTGGCCGGTACTGTAGCCCCTGTTTCTTCTCACAACGCTACTTCTGCAAGTCCATTTGAGACTAGCGAAGTGGCCTCAGCTGGTGCTCCGTTTCATAGGCAGCCACCAAACCGGGCACATCCATACGTAGGGTATCGACCGGTTTTCATGAGTCAAAACGCTTCGGGTAACCTTTCCATTGGACGAGGATCTGATACCCTTGCCTCATGGAGCGGTGGGCAAGCAACCTTCCAACAAGAAAGCGTTAATTCCAACCCGCATCCATCGGTGCAGGTGGCGCCCGTTAGGAGTGGCGATCTCGCCCACCTACTCGCGGCTGCCTTACCTTCGTCCATTCAGTCGCGTGCGTTAAACGCTGCTGAACGACGTATTGCGGATCTCGAGAGTCAAGTCTCACGACTGACCTCGGATCTCGTTGATGTCCGAGCGAAGGCTCGTCAGGGCTATGAACGCCTGAAGACTTGCTTGGACCTTTTCGAACGGATAACGCTGAGGGATCCGTGTTACTCGCGTGATGTTCCTTGCTCTCCAAGTCCTGTTCGTGGAGGGAGGAATCTGATAGCTTTTTGCCTTCACCGTCTTCCTCACCCGAACGATGCTTGACTCACAGCCGGCGTCACCATCGGTCTCCTTAGACGGATGAGGGTATGTGGCTTCATTTCGATCTACAAACCTTTTCAGACGACCCACGGAAAATACAGGGTGCGTCATTAAATACGGGGGAAGGGTGAGCCTATAATTTAGGACTCCAACCTATTCTAACACCGTAAAGGCCCAATAAAAAAACGCGGCAACAACTTCGTAGTACCTCTAGATTGTACAGAAATTGCATTCTTAGGCAGGGTAGCAGTACTTAATGTTACTTTTTTACCAACTCTAAAGCGTTCATTATTTTTGCGATCATTTCGTTTCGCATATTCTTTTTGCTTGTCCTCTGCGCTTGCCATTGCGTCACGAACTTTACGTGTGACGGCTAATCGCTCACCCACAAAGCGTTGAGCCTCGCTCACGCTTTAAGCATCAAACTCGCCTATGATACCGCCAAGAGGTCGGTCATAAGGCGTTGTTTTATTGATCACTGCTAAACAGGCAGGGTCACTAGGACAAGTTTCATTTTTTGAGATGATACCCTCATGGTCATCGTCATATTGACGAAACAATGTCCCTCTTTCGCACCGAGCATAGTGAGGGGCCCTCCCCCACTAAGACTTGGGCTGCGCTCAAACGAGACTGGCGTCCGAGGATCGCGCAGTCCGTTTAATATAAAGCGGTGTATCGCCCGTACAGGCGTGGACACTGTTATTTATCGCGAACTTCACAAAGGGCAAT
>NC_090615.1:6324095-6350028 GCF_004359215.1 Bremia lactucae | reverse complement strand
TAAGCATGAACCACGCGCCATCCACCTGTGGCTTTACGCACACAAAAGGTCGGGCTGCAGTGAGGCGATTTGCTCTCACGCACATGTCCCGCCTTGGCTCGCTTGTCAAAGAACTCATCGATATAATCGACTTGTTCTTTCGGCAACGGCCATTGCCTGGTCACACAATACTTGGTGCCAGGTTCGAGGTCTATATTGCATCCGATGCCCCTATCTGCTGGTAGGCGGCTCGGCACTTATTCTGGGAACACATCACGATGTTTCCACAGAACCTCAAAGAACGGACTGTTTCTCAAAGCATCATAGCCATGAGCAGCGTACCGCTTCTTTTTGCCCGTTTCTAGAACGCTCTCGTCCATTGTGGACGACGAGCAGCAGTCCACCAAGTTCTCTCCTGGAACTGGTGCGACTATTTCCGTGGATCTTTCCTTCCTTTAATTCGGCAAGGATAGATCCCACGACATCTTCGGTAGATTTACTATCTCCTCGGCAGATTCAAAGACTTGTAGGAGCATTACAACTGAGTATGCCTCCGCAATTTTGTCTTTGACGGCCTCGAACACCTCGTTCGAAGACCCGTCCTCTTTACTAGGGACTGATCTAAGGTCACTCGTTTTGACGTGTCTTTGATAGTCCCTATATGTCGGGAACTAGCTCTTCAAATCACCACGACCTTTGCCTGAGTAGTGGATGCCGTCGCTCTCCTGGCTAACGTAGCCGTTCCAATCGCACCAGGCTATAGACACTGTGCCTGTTTATGCGACGCATGACTTTCTGTCAGCTCGCCGTCTACTGCCACAGGCTCTCGGCTTCCCTCTGTGCAGGACATTTGGAAGCATGACTACTTGTAATCGTCTTTTTCTCTACCCCAGTCTCCTCGAGCTGGGTATGAATTGGTGACGTTTGACATCCCGTCAACGCATGTGTTCAACACGACATCGATTGCAAACGCCTCTCGTAGGAGCACATCCTTTCCGGTGTCCTGCGTAGGTTCGCTAGTGTGCGTATACGCCAGTGTATCGATGGTTGATGTTTTCCCAATAATGACATGCCTAGGATGAGGTCATACGGACTCTCCATACCTAGCACTACGAACTTCTCTTTACAAGAGAAGTAACTAAAGCGAAAGACAAGTTCTTAACGAGCGCGCAGTTCGCTAAACGAACCGGCGCCTCTTCTTGCTTGCCATCCTGGCAAAGCAACTCAAACATCGCCGGTCTCTTTCTTAGAGCCGCGAGTTTCACAAAATTTGGTGATGCACCCGAATCCACTAGGAGGGTCATCACCTGGTCATAGCCTTTTACATGAGCGCTATAAGCCGGCAGGGTTGAGGTCCGAAATTTCGAGACCTCAGGGACTATGCTACCCATTTTTTCCACGACTCTGAACTTTGGGGTAGCTTCAGAGTCCGCATCAGTAGGGCATCCCGCCCCTACTGCGCTCCTGCATTTCCCGACCCCTCAGTGGTCGATGCAGAACTCATGCGATACGCTGGTTCTTGCCATCGCCCTTTAGGAAGGGAGTCCTCTTGCTGGTCATCTTTGCCCCAGCACAGACCCTGGCATAGCAGCGAGCCATCATATGGCCGCGCTTGCTGCATTTATAACAGACCACGTCTGCATTACCCAACTCCATGGGAGTGGCATCTGTCCGCTCGGCCGACGGCTTATACCAAGCTGTCGCCGAGGCGTTGTTCTAAGATTGCTCCTCAACTAAGGCAATTCGGATTGCCTCTTCCATCGTCGACAGCACCTTTATGAAAAAAAGTCTGTCGCGATGGGCCATGCTGTAGTCCGGTCATAAACGTGGGCTCCTTAATGTGCTCCGGAATCGGACCTACGGTTATGGACGCCGGCAGCGAGCTAGATTTTTAGCTTACCTTTCTCTGTACTTTTCTGCACGTGAAGTTTCGAGGCACCTCACTTACACTGTGATCAGGATAAGGTTAACTAGCACTTATCAGTACTAGTGAAAGGTGCCCCGTTAAGTTTGTTTTTGAGTCCGTTTGACGGCCCACGCACGTTTTCTCGAACATGTCAATGTTAGATGAAAAAGAAGGGAGCTTTCAAACCCCTCAAGAACGTTATCACTCAACGCGTGAAAGGTTGAGTCATTTAAGTGACCTCGAATGGAGATAGATCGAACGAATGGGTTCGGTCGTAGGCAGGCCAGCCGTTGGCGGTATGCTGTTCACTTTGAACACAGATGAACAGCATGCGGCCATAGCCGAGTTCATTCAATACGAACTTGACGAGGCCCAAGAAAAGGTAGCCTCGCATCACCAGCAAGGCTATCAATACGCGGATGTGCTGAAAAAACTGGGTGCTCAACAGTTGGAGCTGTTGAGACAGCAGCATTTACTTGCTGATGGCGCGTTAAAGCGGAAGCGTCGGAAAAAGATCGAAATTTCTAAGCTAAGGCAGTTGGAGGCAACTCCCTTTTTAAATGATGCGTTAAATTTGATGACACCGTTGAAGCTCGCCGCATTAATGATGATGCGACAAAAGTAAAATTTGGCATGTCCAACTTAACCGGGCGTGCCAAAACTTGTGCCGTAGGCTCAAGCTTCACGACCAATTTGTGGGTAAAGTCGAAAGAGATATTTAAGACCCGGCTCAGGCAAACCTTTAAGCCGCCATGTACCGAATTCAGGGTTCGAGCCCAGCTCCTAGATTTGAAGCAGCCAAGCGTCACCTTAATGCTTTATCCAGAATACACGATATCTGGTCAGTGGTATCGTGAGTCATTCAAATTGACAAATAAACACAAATAACGGGGTTTTTAAGGTCCTGCAGACGGCCCTGTTTAGACTCACCTGTTCGGGTTTAACTAGAGTCGCGTACTAAGCGATTTCTGTAGTGAACAGGGCTTCACCCTGAAATAGACTTTTGTCCGCTCTATTGCTTATCGTCCTCCGAGACGACAAGAAAACGGAGGTCCAGAACACATGGACACGTATGTAGGAGCGAAAAATATCGCTTATGTTACAGTAAAGAAACGTGCATTTGATATTCAATACACGTTAAAAGATAAAAAGAACGATGATGATTTCATCTAACTGAATTTGGATGACAAAATTGATGTCATCCTTTGATTACCATGGCTCAGAAAGTAAGAGCCTTAAATAAATCGGCAGCATAAAGCCGTGACGATGTGCCCCTCTTTCATCAGATGGTCATCTGATGAATGTCTTTGAGTGTGTGGGTGTTCTTCGAGTGAGTGCAATGGTCTCACTTATGGCTCGGCTGTTTGCACGACAGCACACGACGACTGTGCACAAGCACAGGTAGCGTCGAAGGTCTACTACTGTGACGTTGTAATGGACCCTTTCCGTTACATGATACGTAGTATACCTATACACGGTACTTAAGTATGGTGCTATACTCGAATTAGCGGGTTGGCAAGTCATTAATTCGTGATTTAAATGGGAAGCCATACTCATTCTTAGCCAGTAATATGTCGGCAAGTAGATGAAAGACTTTCATGAGGTTGTGAAGTCTTTTCATACTTGGGAATTTCTGAGTTTAAACTTACATTTATAACGGGCTTACTTAATATTAGCTTACGTGCACGCGTAAGCCAGGTAACGTGCCCTTAGTTTGTTACACCTAGTAGCACTCTAGTCCTTTCCTTAGCCAACTTTAAGATGAGTATCCTGCCGCAGTCACCGAAATTCGAGATGATTTTAATTACACGGCCTCCCTCATCTCACCAGTAAATAGTGGCAAGCTCTCCACCGCCTCACAGTGGTGTCGGAAGAGGTCATCGTCACGTCGCTGCTGAGCTCACCGATGCCGGACCGCGATCTCGCCAATTCACATCGGCGATTATTAACTCCGTCGCAACCTTCCCAAAACGAGTCCGCAAAAAATCGAAACGTCCACTCTTTTACTTCTTGCGCAGTTCTTTTGTTGAGACATTCCGGACGATTGGCGTACTTCGCATCGCCGCGAAGCGATCGAGACAGTGGTCGAGCAGAGACTTTCACTCATGATTAATGTGGTTGAGCTGGGGCTCCCACAGAATTTTTCCGTGGTTGAGCGGGGGCTCCCATTTGAATACAACGTGACCAAGCAGGGGCCCTAACTTAAGAGAATTGGGACGAGCAATAGCCCCCACACGATCGACATGTGATCGATCAGGGTCTCCAACATCATACGATGACGGCCAAGCCTGCGATGCTTTCATCCCATAAGTTCAGCGCAAATGCACAGATCCGTCCTTATCTTGAGGGGGGGATACCCCTTTATGTGACCACGGCCGGACCGACATGGCGTCAATTCACGTGTTGACATACTTGAAAAGGCAACTAAAGATGCCGTCGATTCGTCGACGTTGTACAACCCCGTCGCAGTCTTTCCTCCATTACACGGCTTCCAGGTCTGTCCTGGAATCATTTCCTGTGCGACCTGAAGGCAGGTATGATTGACCAAATGTAGAGAAAGCCATGGATAGCATCTTCTTGCTTGAAACGGACGAGTCGAAATCACATCTTGAGAGCGCTGAACCAAAGTTAGCACGAAAAGAGCGATTTGCGGCTTACTATTTGGACGCTTTACGCAAATCACAATATTCAGCCTATCAAATCGTATGCGAATACGCAGACGTGTTTCCCGACAAGATACCGACTGAATTCCCTGCTGATCGGGATGTCCAACACGAGGTTAATTTCGCTCATACGTCTAATTACTATGTGACGCGCCACCGGCGCGTGTTCAGGTCAAGCCGATCGACGATTTCTTTGAAAGCTGCCGCAAAGCAGGCCATAAGTGCGATAGTGTCTCGCCCTATTCGAGTCCTACCTTTTGTGTGATGAAGGCAGCTGGCGATGGCGTATCGTCCACGCCCTTAGCAGGCTGAGACATGCCACTATCCTAGCGCAGACACCGATCCCCCCAAAGAGGGCATGGTGCTGAATTCCATATCTGGGAGTGCCATTTTCAGTGCCATCGACCTGACCGAACGCTTTTACCAGATTTTAATGATCCCAAGTGCCATTCCCCTGACAGCGGTCAGCACGCTGAGCGGTATACTCTGTACTGAAGAAACGCTCCCGTTACATTTAATTGCATGGTGTCGCAGTGGTGCGACCACTCCGTAAGCTTGCGCCGAGCTACTTCGACGGCAATTTTAATCATAGTCGCGCTGTGAGCAATATCAGTAAAGTTGACGTACAGTAGGGGCACTTAAATCAAGTATTTTAAGTTATGAGAGACGAAAAACTTTGTGCGAATTTGGAGGAGTGCGTATTCTGCGCGCCGAAAGTTTCGGTGCTCGGCTGCTTCGTGAGTAAATCAGGGGTTCGAGCCGACCCTGAAAAGGTTTCGTCTATCTGCTTATGGCCAACATCTACAAACCCCACATTGTTGGTCAATGGCTTGGCTTAACAAATATCAACACACCTAAAGAAAAGCGCCATGTCCCGAGATTCATGCGCGTTTAAATCCGGGAAACGAGCATGTCTTCGGCTCTAGTCGTGATCTTTCCAAACGAGTCGAAGCCGTTTCATGTTGCATGCGGTGCTAGCGACTTCGCGATCGGTTGCTCACACATGAAATTTGACGAAAAACGGTCGTAAACGGGTCGTCAGCTATCAATAACTACAACTAAAGCCTGCCGAGAAGAATCATCACGTCCACGATAAGAAACTTCTGACTATGCGGTTCACTCTCGTCAAATTTTGAGTGCATCTCCTCGGGGAACAGACGTTAGTGCTGTACACTGATCGCGTGTCATTGCGAACCGCAACGAAAAGTCATCATCTGTCACAACGAATGGCTCGCTGGTTTTCTTACTTCGCTGATTACAACTTCGTCGTTCACTTCAAGCCGGGCAAGGATATTTTTTACCGATGTCCTATCGCGACGTCCTGACTACATTCCTTGCTTAGACTTGGGTCGTCAAAATACTGACAACGATGACGACGACTGGTGCGCGGCTGTGATTCACTGAATTTAAATCGAGACGTTCCAGTACCCCCTCTTTACGATGAATTTGTAGCGGCTCACGACGGCGACCCCGATTATGCGAACATAATCGCGTACCTGCACTCATCCAACAATGCTTCAGTGGGTGCTCTTTCCCGTTCAATGCGTGACCGCATCACATGATATAGTTTAAACAGAGAATTGTTAATGTACAGCAATGATAGCGTCGGACGGTAGATACCAAATATTGTGATCTACAAGCTCAGATCATTCAAGAGTCTCATAATTTCCCAGCTGGATGTCATCGGGGCCGCAAAAAGACTTTTGTGGCTGTTTCGCGCAGTTTTTACTGGCCTCACTTGTATAAGTGGATGTGTAATTTGGTGCCGACCTTTTATATTTTCCAGCGCGTGAAGCTGTCGCCTTCGTCGCAGACACCCCTGCGATCACTTATTATTGCCATTGAGGCATGTCGCCCGCTTTCTATGAACTTCTTCCTTGGCATTCCGCCCGACAACAAGGGCCGCACGGGCATCTTGGTATTTGTCGACCGCTTCAGTAAAATAAGCATCTCATTACTGCTGCGGCGGAAATCACCACGGCCGAGACTGCAGAGCACTTCATCTACGCGTTTTACCATCGATCGGTATACCGCGATCATGGTCTCCCGGAGTTGACTGTGTCCGACCGCGATCCACGATTTACTCCCGACTTTTGGACCAAATTGACCAGTTTAGTCAAAAGGCGGAATGAATCGTGGGTCGAGCTTCTCGGACTAAAATTTGCTGATGTCGACAGCGGCTTTTCGGAGACGGATGGGCAGACTAAACGCGTAACTTGCGTTCTTGGAGACAATCTTTGCAGCTATGCGACATCATTCACCAATTGGAGCTCCTTTCTTCCGCTTGCTGAGATTGCGCTCAACAACGCAAAACACAGGTCAGCAAATTTGTCGCCTCTTTGTCGCAAACTATACGCTACATTTTTTTAAGGCGTTCAATATAAATCGCAATATCGAAAAGCTGTAGATGGTAATTTTACAAACAGGTTCTACATATAACTACGTAAAATACATGTCAACGGGTCAATGCAGCACCCCTCAGAGAGGCATTTTTGTCAAGCTTGCTACTTTAGCCAACTGCTGGAAATTAAATTTCAATCTTTGTCTTTGAGCTCGAACGACAACTACGGCAACATAGATAGGCTGCTGCTTGTGGGTCGTCTGAGAACGTGGTGCATTTGGCCTCTTGCTTAGAGAATAAATACGGTGGCGAGATTTTCAATATCTCTGCGAGGCAGTGAATCGTGGTGGCGCCATCGCAGGCATTTAACACTCAGCATTTTTTGCTTAATACCAGGGTGCAGTCGTATTTTTTTTACCTTGAGTGACAGCTAAACTGTACGCGGGGTATTCCTTGAACGTACTCGTTGAAGCAAGAACAATACCCATTGCTAGGCACGGGAACCAAACGCAGTCACCATCAATTAAGTTATGTATCAATTACCCTTCTAGTCCTTCATGCCATAACAATTTAGAGGCTAGACCGAAGCTAAAAGCTCAAAAGATAAAAATACTGCAGGTGTACAGACATAAACCTCTCTTTTGTCTGGTATGAGCAAGTTTTTTTATGCATCCGATGTAACGGGCTAAAGTTGCCCTAATGTTACACAATATCCGTTAAGTACACTTTGCGTACTTAAGAAGATTGTCAATAACTAAGTAATGTAACCGTATCTTCCACTTGAATGTGGTTCACATTGTGACCCATGCGATGTCCCTGAGAGCATTCTCATTAGCGGGGATGACGCCTAGCGTCATCCGCTATGCGAGTATCTAGAAAGATATTCTCGCAATACATACTATTGTTCTCGACAGAGATGACATTTTAGGATTGGTTGAAACAGGTATTTATGTTTAATGCGATTAAATATAAATCAGTCTGAAAACTACTTTCTACTTGGACAGTGCGCACGAGAAGCTGGATTACCGCTCCGTGACGACACGTAAATTAGAGTAATTAGTGCTTCAAGTGAGGTCGCTAAGGCGCCCACTACAATAACCTCACTGCACGCAAAAGTAGACGGTCAAATCGCTTCCTTGCTGTGCTAGGGTGTGTGCTTGAGTAGAGCGTGGCCGCATTAAGACGTGCCCACCTACATCCGATCATGAAGCAATTCACCAGCGCTTAATATGCTGTGGAAAATTCCACCATGATTGTTGCAAACTTGCCAACGTATACGGGTACGATGTACTACAATGTTTTGACGTTGCGACAAAGCAACATAAGTTTAATAGAGCTTACCCGCAGCAGAAATCAGCAGAGAAGCAATGCAACATGTTCTTATCATTATAAGGATATATATTGTTTATGAATACAAACCGTGTTGGTGCTTCCCCTCTATTCAACACAAGGCACAATTTAGCATTTAAATAATGAACAAGATGGGTGAATCCACTTTCGAAAGCTTAAAAATTCTTGATAATTGAGATCTGCATAATTGTGACCCATATTATTGGCTAGTGCTTGTCGATTGTGTATTCGCCTTACAATAGCAGGGAAGCTCGTTACAAATATAGTATTACCTATGAGGAATAATAATAAAGATTATTTTCTTTGTTAATAATTCTGGTAATTTTACCACATATGGTTATATCTTAGTAAAAATGTGGCTGCTCATTGGTTGATTTCAATTTTTTTATTGACAATTCTGGCAATATTACCACACATGGTGATATTGTCGTAGTAATGTGACTGACTGTTCATTAGTTAATTTAAGTATTTTTAATCAACCCCCGGGCGGTGAGCAATGAGTCACCATACATAATTCATACTAAGAAAATTATGTTGCAAAAGCGTCGCTTAGCAACTGTATGTCAATCCTAACTAATGCTTAGGATAGAAAAAGTAAACTGCATTTGATAAATTTGAGTTTCTACGTGCTGATACCTTCTTAAAGTCCTGGTACACGTCGTCAGCGTTATCATTCCATTCTCCACATGTACGACGATCTCAACAATTTGCCCGAATCACAGTGGTTGGACACCAGCTTCAGAACGTGAGTCGATCATTAGTCCATGCCAACACTGCCTCACACTGCACGTACATTTTTTTTGTAAAACTGTATACTGGCATAAAAACACGTCATAATTCGAAAGTCTCGTCACAGAACATGGCTACATTTCATGGCATGGATAGTAGTGATAATGGCTGCATCGAGACTCAAGCCGTGTGTCTTCACGAGGTGCCGCAAAAAACGGCAATTCCACGGAGCTCACCCAAGCGCAAGCAACGGCCAGCAAGCGGAACTGTGCCTCTTGACTTGACGACACTGTCAGCCAGCTTCCCGATCGAAAAGAACCGAAGCAACAAGCGCGCCCTATTGCCGTTGGCGCCACAACATGAAGGCGAAGTCATAGAGGCCGAGGGGCTGCTTGATGTGGTGGAAGAGGTGGAGCAGAGGCAGACGCGAACGTTGGGCTCGGTGCGACCGCTGCCTGCGATATAAATCGGGATAAAGAAGGGCTTATGTGTCTATTGTGTCTCGCTGCGTTAGATCTACTGCGTGTTAAAGCGGCAAGCCAGCGGCTTGATACTCGAATGTTTCAACAGCCATCCGCCGCTAATTCTACTCGTCGACAAGATGGACTTGGCATTGCAACAGAACTGTAGGTTCCAGCTACGCGTTCGTCGAAGCGACTTCCACGTGTCGTATTCCTTTCTAACGTCTACCAAGGAGGAATTTCTCAGATATATACATGCAATTCAAGCGTCCCATAGCCGCCGACGACTCGAAATGGACACACAGAACCTCATTCAGTCATCGCTCCAAGAATTTATCTTGACACCGCCACCCCGCACGAAACACATGATTCTCGTGCGGCACGGGCACTATATTAATGCTCACGTTCCGTACGTTGCGGACGTGAAGCAAGTGCTGTCGCAAATGGGCCGACAACAAGCGGAATTAACAGGCACATGCCTTCGTCGATTGCAGACTCGGATTCCGTCACGATACGACGTGACTGTCTATCACAGCGACCTCACCCGCGCCGTTGAGACAGCGGCTCTTATTGCTGGTAAATTTGATCATGGTATCTGTCATTCGAGTGCAATGTTGCGCGAAGGTTGGCCAGGAGCGCCATTTTCGAAATGTAGCACGGATCCACAACGCGCGACATCGCAATTGAATGAAGTCGACGAAGCGCTACAGAAAAGGCGTCAACTCGATCTGAAGCGGATGCAACATGCTTTTGATCAATTCTTCACGAGTACTACCGAAGGCGATGACCACGAGTCGTATTGTATCCTTGTGTGTCATGCGAATCTCATTCGATTCTTTTTGTGTCGTGCCCTTGGTATTGAACCTGCGCATACGTGGGGCCATTTTGAGATTAATCATTGTGGTCTCACGCGTATCGATGCGTGTCCAAATCAACCCATTAAAGTCCTTGCAGTGAATGAAACGGGTCACTTGCCGCAGTCGCTCATTACATCCAGCGAAGATCATCTCTAACGTGGGATTTACAAGAATGTAGTTCGTGGAATACTTGCTACACATACAGGATATTACTTTACAAAGTGGTTCAGTTTACATTAGCGTTACTTTTACTAATTCTGACAAGGACGCTTCTAATCAATGTGTTGAAGCACATTCTTCCTTCTGACGTCAAGATCCCGGGAATCGATCAATTTCATGCGGACGTCTCTTGTTCTTGCGCTCGCAGCTTCTTCGGCCTCTGCTTTACCGGACTTGGTGTCTGAATTTACCAGAAGCCGAGGCTTTGGCTACGTTCGCAGTCCCGATCGGTCCGTGTCCCTCACGTCGCCCCGCCCCCACGATTACCTGGACGTATCGAAGCTGCCCAAGAACTTTGACTGGCGCAACGTGAATGGTACACGCTACGTGACCATCTCACGCAACCAGCACATCCCGCACTACTGCGGCTCGTGCTGGTCCTTCGGTGCGTGTGCAACCTCTGAAATTGAATACCCGCATCCACATGCGTAATACCCTCTTTCTTTTTATACGTGCACGTAGCGGCAACTTCCGCTTTGGCCGATCGAATCCGCATTGCCAAAGAGCGTTACCCTGACAATCATTCTTCCGTGGAAGTCCATCGAGAGGTGGTACTGGCGCCACAAGTGCTTTTGAACTGCGACCAGCAGGACGGTGGCTGTCATGGAGGTGACCAGCTCGAAGCCTATCGCTACATCCATGCGAACGGCCTTCCTGAAGAAGGTTGCCAGCGATACGCCGCGACGGGACATGATACTGGCAACACGTGCACGGACCAAGACGTGTGCGAAAACTGTTTGCCATCGAAAGGGTGTTTTCCTCAGAAAACCTACGACAAGTATTATGTCTCGGAGGTCGGCACAACCCACGGCGAAGAGCAAATGATGGCCGAGATTTACGCTCGTGGACCCATTGCATGTAGTGTCTCTGTGACTGACGAGTTTCTGGCGTATTCGGGAGGAATCTTTCAGGACCGGACAAATGCAACGAATGTGGACCACGCTATCTCGATTGTGGGCTGGGGAGAAGAGTATGGTGTGCCGTACTGGGTCTTGCGCAATAGCTGGGGCTCGTTCTGGGGCGAACATGGCTGGATGCGACTGGTTCGAGGAATCAATAACGTCGGCGTCGAAGGCGAGTGTGCGTTTGGCGTGCCCAAGGATCATGGATGGCCCACTCGTGTCGGAATAGAGGACGAACGACCCGGGAGCCGCTTGGAGGACGCCCCACAAGACTCGACGTTGCGTGGATGTCGCCAGAAATTGCATTTTTCAGGGGGCGAGCGCGTGATATCGCCACTGCCTCATGAGACGGTGAAAGGGACGGATATACCGAAAACATGGGACTGGCGGGACGTGAATGGCAAGAATTACGTCACGTGGGACAAGAATCAGCATATTCCGCGGTATTGTGGGAGCTGCTGGGCCCAAGGCACGACCAGTGCGCTGTCGGACCGGATTTCGATCCTTCGCAATGGTAGGTGGGGGATTCAATACGGATTGGTTTGATTGTAATCTTGATTGTATCGATGGACTTGTAGCAACGTGGCCGGAAATTGCTCTCTCGCCGCAGGTATTGATCAATTGTCATGCTGGTGGTACGTGCAATGGAGGGAATCCAGGCTTGGTGTACGAGTACGCCCACCGCCATGGCATTCCCGACCAGACGTGTCAAGCTTATCAAGCCGAGAATTTACAGTGTGATCAGTTTGCTATTTGCGAAACGTCAGTGGGAATTTCATACTGCGATGTGTTTTAGTGGGTCCGTGACTCATTGAATTCTCTGGGGTGTTGTGTTTCGTTACAGCTGCTGGCCATCGAATCACTCGTTTACTCCTGGTGTGTGCGAGTCCGTGAAGACCTTTGCGAAGTATTATGTATCGGAATATGGCTCGGTGAGTGGCGCTGACCGCATGAAGGCGGAAATTTACAAGCGTGGTCCCATTGGCTGTGGTGTGCATGCGACTGCAACGTTTGAGGCATACACGGGCGGCATTTACTCGGAGCACATTATGTTTCCTTTGATTAATCACGAGATCTCCGTCGCTGGCTGGGGGTATGATGAAGACACGGATTTAGAGTATTGTACGTTCACAGATTGGGGTGCCTTACGATATTCAAAAGAGTAATCAGGACTTTTGTTTCGGGTGGTAGGGATTGGACGCAATTCGTGGGGGACGTACTGGGGTGAGAATGGCTGGTTCCGCATGAAGATGCACCACAACAATCTCGGCATTGAGCAGGAATGCGATTGGGGTGTGCCACTCCCCGATGGCTCGAAACCGAAAGACTTTGTTATGGATTTTAAAGGCAACGAGGTTATTGAAACGCTCGACGTCTTGTACGGCAATAGTTACGCCGATTAATTGAAAGCACAAGTTACGAGTGTTCCGCCGCTCCTTTCCAAGCGTCTTCTATTATGGCAAGCAAGTTGGTTGGAAGAGGTGTGGCTCCTCTTTTTCTTAAGTTGTCGACCTGCTGCTGCAACTCAATCTGGATTGCAAACTATTGTTTATTGAAATTACAGCGAATAACATTTTCATTTTTCTTATAGGTTTTTATTTCCTTCCGCGGTTCAATGGCATAATGCAACTAAATATAGTTACTTTAAAGAGCACTCACAACAAGGATAGGTAAAAATACTCTATTTTGCAACTATCGTGTCGGTTAACATTCTTTTAGCGTAAGGGACATCTTGATGTTCATGGCCGCCAATTCGTTTGCCAAGTACCGAAAGACGTAGGGCATAGCCACGGGGTAACAGCTTTCCCCCGTTTGGCAAACAATGCAAAACCATTGCGTCTTGGCCTTCATGGCCACTGCCAAGTCTCCTTGCCCCGCAGTTTCAACACTTGCCCGCTGTGTCGCGTTCGATAAAATACTGCCACAAAGTGTACACACCGTGGCAATATGTTTGTCCGAACAATTCATCAATCGATCTTGCAACAAAAATGCACACCCATGTGCCAACAGCGAATCGCGCTCCATTTCACCCAATCGAATGCCTCCTCCTTTCTTTCGGCCTTTCACGGGCTGTCGCGTCAGTGCATTCATGGGTCCCGTGGCCCGCACTTGGCTCTTGTCACTCACCATATGGCGCAATCGCTGGTAGTACACGACCCCCATATAAATGTCCGCATGCATAATCGTCCCGGAAATGCCCGAATACAATGGTTCACTACCCATATAATTGTACCCATGTTCTTTTAATTGCGCGCCAAAGTAATCAATGACGCGGTCGTTTTCATTAAATTGAAACGGTGTGGCATCCATGTACTTGCCTTTAAGCGCGCCAGTTTTCGCGGCCATGGATTCAATGAGCATCCCAATGGTCATGCGCGACGGAAACGCGTGGGGATTAATGATAATATCCGGAGACATCCCCGACTCGGAGAATGGCATGTCGGCTTGCGGCCACAAAATACTTAAAACCCCTTTTTGCCCATGCCGCGATGAAAATTTATCGCCAATCGTCGGGTTGCGGCAAAAACGCAATTTCACGCTGGCTTTCGTAAACTCCGACGCCGACGACGCGTGGCCAAGGACGTTAATTTGTTCAATCATCGCAGGCTCCGTCTCCTTGTGTTTCTGGAACGATGGCAAACCAGTAGTCTCGTCAATCCAACAGGCCAGCGGATCTCCTTGTCGCACCTTTTGTCCAATATAAGGGAACCCGTCGCGGTCCAATTTAGTTGTACAAACGTCACCATTGGGTTGAAGATTGGCAAAATATTTTTTGGCATTAGTTGCCCCTTGTTTGCCACTCGTACTAATGTCAATTGCCACTTGTTTATACACACTTGCATGTCCAAACCCACGATCGTACGAACATTTGTTTAAAATCATGGCATCTTCCATATCGTATCCCGTATAGGAAATTACGGCAACAACGGCATTCGTACCTAGTGGGTATTCGTCCAATTGGTACTCACGCAAGCGTTCATTTTGTACGAGCGGGATTTGTGGGGACTGAATGCGGTACATTTTATTGTCCACGCGGTGCACAATTGAGTGCGCTGGAGTGCCCATGGTTTGTTTCGCCATTTGGCATTGGTACATGTTCCGAGGGGATTGGTTATAGTCGGAAAAGGGCGTGAGGGACGCAACAAGTGACAACATATTGGTCGGACGAATTTCAAGGTGCGTAGTGGCCGGACGAATGTCAGCGTTCGTACAGGCAATGTCCAGAAAGACTTGTTCCATAGGTCCAATGTATTCAATCCGTTTCGTTGAAAGTTGGTACACGGGTCGGGTCATACGGGCCGCATCTGCCGAGAGGTATAAACCCGGAAAGGGACCTCCGCGGGTTGGAAGAATCAGACACACTTCGAGATTTGGAACGAGACCGCAAGTGTTGCGTTGGTCGGATCCGACTTCGGACTTAAGGGTTCGCAAAACCTTTGCAATCTGATTGCAAACGTCCGGAGGGGCCCCTCCAAGGACTTTTCCATTCATCAGAACCGGGAGGTACGAAAAGGGTACAATCAAGGCGCCATCGGCGTACCCTGAAGATGGTACCATGCCGAGACTGGCTAAAAAACGACAAAATTTAAGCTCTTGTTGCAAATAGTCTTCGGCCGTAAAAGCAGGGTACGCCACGAGTTGACACTCGACCGCCAAGTGATTGAGTAACCCGCACGGGGATCCATCCGGAGTATGTACCGGACAGAGAAATCCCCAGGAATCCGGTAATAACTTACGTACCGCTGTGGTCTTCATTTCGGTGAAAAATTGGCCCCGATGCACGGAGCGAAAGTGTGAAAAATAGCGATAGAAATTAAGTTTCTCGGCCACAATCGTGTACCCCGCGACCTGAAGAAGATCGAGGCCACTGGATGACCGAAGATTACCGGTATTTAAGAAATAGGTCATGGCCTGACCGATACCAGGGGTACGTTCCCACATTTTGCGCAAAAAGGCTTGATCCATCACCAGGGTTTTTTTCTTTAGTTGCGTCTCTTTTAAAATGTTGGCACGCAACGCAGCTACCGATTCCTGGAGTTTTTCCTTTAAAATCATTAAATACAAATGTCCTGGTAAGAGCAACTCATGATTCATGACGGAATCGGCATTGTCTTCGGGTACATCGCCTTTAGCAAATGCGTAGAGTTTCCGCAACATTAGACACAAAAGTTCGACTTTTTGCGTCCGACCTTTTTCGCCCTTGGGAATGTGCACAAATAAGAAATCGTCTAATAATTTGCTACCAACATCCAGATTCGTCATGTTGTCGTAAACATATGGCATGGCTTGACGGAAATGTTTCCCCAAGTATGCCAAAGCCGCTTCTCGCGAGTACAGCGCAAATGTCTTGGCTTCCCGAAGAATTAATTCCACACGCGCCGAGAGGTACGTATTGGCGTGGTCACCACGCAAAACACGCTCATAGATCTCCCGGTCCGTGAGTGGATACAGTGCTTTTAATACGAGCCCCACTGGAATCATAAATTCTTGTTTTTTCACCCCAAACCGCACCGTGGCGTTGCCATCGTGCAAATAGTGGACCGTCACGGTAACCGCTGATTGGTCGCGCCTGACACATTTCATAAACACGGCCAAGTCGGTATATAAATCACCACGATTGGCAAATGCCCCACGACGAACGGCCATAATGTGATGACGACGGGGCATTTGCAACATCCGGACACATCGTTCGTTGCCATTGCAAATGAAATATCCACCCATTTCAGTGGCCTCTTCGCGCGCGTTAACAAGTTCTAGAGGGGATAGGTTATTGAGATGGCAACGCTTGGAACGAACCATTATGGGCACATCCCCGACGACGCGCTGAAGACGCTCGACATTCTGGGAGCCACTAAACGAGCGTGCAAGTGTCACAACGAGTGGCGCTGTGTACGAAATGCCACGTTGGCGACACTCGCTTGGCAACAACTTTTGTTCGCCCGTGATTTGATTTTCCGTGGTCGGGAAACCAATTTGTGCATTTTCAATCCAGAGGTCCATTTGGTGCTGGTTTGGCAACTCGACGGGCACTTTGCACAAGTTGGCAACGGCCAAATCCAGACCTTCGGTTAGAAAAAAATTAAATGAATCCAAATGTGGAAACACGAGGTTTTGCAACTTGGCATTGCTGTTGCATATGGCAACACAAATATAAAAGTTTCGTTAGCATTGGCAAACACGATAATTCATCACAAACAGTTTTCAAACGTACGTCTTCGCAGGAATTGATCGAGAACTTGACGACGGATTCGTGGATGGCCACTTGGTCACATGGTTTTTACTCTTGCTAGCCTTTTTCTTAGAGCTCTTCTCGCCCGCCATGCCGAGACCGCTGCGTAATTAAAGAGCACGAATGGACCAGCGCAGCCAGCCAAAACAAAAAATTCTCGTGGTTATGTATGCGAACATCATATTTGTAAACCTACCCGCAAAGGCCTTGGTGTAATTTTGGCAGAACAATTTTTTGTCACCGTTCATGGTAATTTCATGACCAAATAATTTGTGCCTCTTGATTTTACTTAAAAGAAGTGGTAGTAAAACTACTGACCTTGCCACAGAGGTAGTAGGGTATTGTATGGACGTGTAAAATATTGGTGACTTTGGGCATTCGAGAGAAATTACCTCCCCTAGACATGATTACCGATGCAAGCCCACGGCCAACGTAAAATCGGGTTTCCAAAGAGTCACATTCGCAATCGCTTCGAGGACGATTACATTCATCGCGGCTCGCAAAGCCGCGCCAAGGCGCCATGATAAGCAATTTTGCATGTTGCAAAATAAGATGTTAACTTTGTGGCTTACACGGGAAGCGAGCCACTGTTCTGACGTGGATTAGGTGGACCACATAACCACGCCGCAAGCACAACCGCGATCCAATTGGAGTTGACGCAATGACCTTATCGTCAACCTGTACCCCTACCCCTCGTACTTTTCAACGTCGTGTCCATTGGCAAGAATTTTGCGGTACGAAAAGGCATTTGCCCTTTTCATTTTCCGTGTCCAGTGGCCACCTCTACAATGGAGTACGGACGCTTAGTCGTGCTCGGCTATAGTAGCTACCGCGTCGACATGGTGCAACGTGCACGTAGTGATGGCCTCGATCCCGCACCCTCTTTTGGACTCGCGCACGCCCGCGACGAGACGAAATTTAGTCGCAAACGGTCACTTGGGCAGCTCTGGAAACCACTTGGGGACCAAAATGCCCATTTTGTGCTTGAGAAACGGCCACAGGCCAATGGCGTTCGTTTGCATCGTTTTCACCACATCATGCCACACGAATTGGCAAAACGGGTGAAAAAGAAAAAAGACCTTAAAAGCATCACCACGGGGATGATGCAACGCATTGAGGCAACAGTTTGTAAAAATGACCAATCAGAAGACCGGAACGCCTTGTTACGGAGAGTACCTTATCAACTATGTCTACCAATGAACGACCAGGACGCATGGGCAAGTGTTACGGAATTTCACGCCGATCCTCGCGTCGATATGTTTCAAATTGGCCGCATGCCGTGTCGCGAGAACGATTTTGTGATCCCAGGACCACGCGTTGGCTCGTCTGGGACGATTTCGCGGTACGCGGCACGTATCCTTTGTGCCCGGGATCCACCATATGAGTGTCGTATTTATGCGGGAGGGTTTGATGCCAATCAGCAAATGAGTACCGCAGGACATGCATTAAAATATTGTGTCCGTTGTGGCACGTGGAGTAAACGTCTACGATTGGATCATACGTGTGTGTTTAAAACACTTTTGCAACCGAATTTGCCATCGAAAAGTTGCCAAAAAGGTAAAAACACAGTTAAGCATTATTTTGAGAAAAGTGAAAATGATGAATCATTGGAACACGTGGAAGTTGAAGTACACAATGTTCACGAGTTGCCAATGGACGGATTGACGAAAAATGGAGTCCGAGTGTGGCTTCCGGAACGAAAGCAATGGTTTGAAGTGTCGGTGAATGGACGATTGTATGTCATTGAAGCACGAGCGTTGGAGGCTCGTGAGACGGTCGAAAGCGATCGATTACGTCACCTTCATGTTGCCATGCAGTCTCGAAGTGGCACATTTAATCGACCAATTACAGGCGCCGAAGATGATTTGCCACCAATTTTAACCAATGGTGCCGTTATTGATTTAGGAGGGGTGCAACTGCAATTTCAAACGACGTTTCGGTCGAAAATCGAGGCAAATGACGAACACCAAATGTTGCTTGAAGCGCCTTTGGTTTACGGCCGTGCGACGATGTCGTCTGTATGTACGCAATTGGAACGACTGAATGTTCAGTGCCCCGTTCAATTGCACTCGCTACGTTTTACACGCACGAGTTCGGACAAAATGGTCCCATTGGACCAAATTCCACATGTTTTCACGGCCTGTGGCCACGTTTTTGGGTACGAAAAGCGAATTGCCCAGTCGCATACGTGCCCATTATGTCGAACGCCTGGGTCTCTTGTGCAATTGTTGCTAAAAGAAAATTCACAATTGCAATCGACGGAAGAGCAACATGCAATTCCCGAGTGTGTATTTAATCCATGTGGCCATGCGATTAGCACGAAGCTTGCGCGACGGTATGCGGCACTGCTGATGCCAAATGGTCGCGCCATTTGCCCATTTTGTGCCGTGCATTTGGACTTTCGAGTGCCATTTTCGCGGCTCTATCTCTACTGCGATTCAGATTAACATGGCTTGACGCAAATAATTGGTTTAAGCGGGAATACGACTAGTGCCAAATGCTGAATGCAAAAAATCTTCTGGGTGATTTTTGGTGCCACTATTTTAATGTGTCTTAGATTTTTTTTTTTGCATAGGGCAGTTGCTGAAAGTGTTAATGTTAAGTGTTTGCTACTCCCACTACATTCACCGTCTTCTGCGAAACCTTTATCCAAATTCTTTTGCTCAATCTAGAGAAAGTTTCGTTCTCTTTGATGTAATTTGCCTTCGATGTCAGGACTAGTCGCAACACATCGTTTCGAAATGCGGCAACTGATGCATTTTCGTTGCAAAAATATTATTGGATTTATGATCAATACACCTAATGTAGCGAATATATTGGGATAGTTACAATCGCAAAATTGTAAGCAAAATGGAACTTTTAGAAACTTTGACAGCAAAGTAAAGATCATCATCATGTCGCAAGCGGTATGAAATATGATGAGACAGCTTTTTCGTCGCAATTTGACAGCTGTCATATCAATTTCCCTCTTTTGACATGTTGCTTGTTCATTTCGTAGTAGTCATACGAATCGATTTGATTGTACATGACAAATCTGCATTGAGCAATTAATTACACATTTTGGCTTTATGAAATGATTAGATTATGTAGAGCTTAAGTACAGTGTACTTGTATGAAATGTTACCATTTGCACAAATTTACAAAAAGGAAAGAATAACTTTAATGCTGCGGTCTCAAGTTGCCACTTCGCGGCGTTTTGTGCGCTGCTTTGCTTCGGACGTCAAGGAAGAAGTTGCAAAAGCAATATCGACGCCAGCACCTATCGTCGTGAAGAAAGGAGGGAGTTCGTTCATGCAGCGCATCCTGTCGTTTGGCGTTGGCGTGGCCGTCGGTGCCAGTTATGGTCTCTACGTACTCTCCGAAGACGTCGAAAAGTCGACGCAGCAAATCCAAAAGTCTGTGGAAAGCCTCAAGGAAGACATGGTGGCGCAAAATGAGGCACTTCAGAAGCGATTGGAGGCACTCGAGAAGTAGGCAACACGGAGGAAAACAAAAGGTTAAGATCCCGCCAATATGGGAAAATTTTCTATTTCTTTTGGGTACTTTGCATGGTGCCATGCAAATTTTGGGTTAATTAAACACTCTTGACATAGGATACTAAGTGGCATACACTTTTGAGACTAAAGACGCGGCTTCTCGTCCACCGATCGCGTCATGAGCTGCTGCAAATCTGTCGAGACCAAGTCATAGACTTTGTCGGCGAGTTGCTGCGATGTGAGAGCGCTACGCAACGCTTCAATGTCTTTGCGAAAGCTCGCATTCAGCTCTTGTTCCTCTTGCAATTGCGTTGCAAAGGTGTCTACACGTTGCTTGTACGTGTGCAACTCCCGCTGTAACGAACAAAAGATCGCGACATACCGCTTTCTCAACGCACTGACGTCCACTGGGTCTTGTTTGCCACTTGCTATAAAATCCTCAATCGCTCGATCTAGTCCACTCGCTTCTTCCCTCTCCTCGGCAACTCCGCTTCCATCGACATTGTTGCCTTGTTCGTGATCCTCCTTATCGCTATCATCGGCATCGTCTGTGCTATGTCGACGACGACGAAGCCATTGCGGCAACGTTTCTTCTCCATCCCTCAAATGGGTACCTTCTGTCCCAATGGGGTCATTCAATTCGTCACTTATTTCCAAAATTTGCAAATCGGGAATATCAAAAAGAGAAATCCGTTTTACACTCTTTTGGGACGGTAGACCCATTTTTTGGGCCTTTTCAAGCAGCATTTCCGCGTCCAAAAGCAGCGAATCTTCGAGTCCTTCGCTTTGGCACATTGCGTCGTTCCCGACGCTGCTAGTGACACTCAATCGTCGACTTTCAGAGCCCATGGAGTCGTCCAGGTCGTCGACAATCGTACTCGTGGCCGTCGAGTCCGGAAAGTCGTGACGCGACAACTCGGTCGTTTTTCGATGCCATGGCAACAAGTCCACGCAAGGAGGACTTGGCGTCGAAAGAACCTGCGTCTGCACGTCGAAATCAAGAGATGGCGTGTATAATCTCAGCATGCAACTCAATCCCAAGAATCCGCCAAAGTTTGCATGGACACCTACGTGATGGGCTTTCGCGCAGGATTGACGTGATCGCGGCGACACGCTATCGGAAGGATTCGAGTCCACGGCAACGACGGCCAAATTGGTAAATGCACGGATCGTGAGCACAATGATGTCCCGCATAATGTTGGACTCGGCCCGGAGGCGCACAAAGCACCCCGCCGCCAAGTGCAGATAAAATTCATTTGATGTCTGACACACCATTTCAAGCTAGAGACATTCGCGCAACATCAATCAACCGTGCCTCTGTCAAATGCGTAAGTGCGCAAGTTACCTGAATGTCGGCCGTATATAAACTCGCAAACGGTGGAATTAGCGACGATTCACACGTTAATCGCACGCGTCGGTCGTCAATTAATAGCGTCCAGCTCTCCTGTACACGAGGGCATGTAAGCATCAGTCGCGAATTGGTTTTTCTGCATGCAAGAATGCCCACGTTCGTACTCTTAATTCCTCTTCGTTTAAATACTCGCTGCCATCTTGCATGGAAAGGCTCTGAATGCCCATAAATAACACAGACCTTCTTTCGAGATACATGTCGACTTTGTTCCGGACTTCCGGGTCGGCTTGAATTGGTCCATATTCGAGCATTTTCGTCTTGAGTCCGTCGTGGTCTTCAATCATGACTTTAGCAAGAATCCGAGCACCAATATCGTCCGCTGTTGGCGTGTACCACTCGTCACACGCGCCTGGAATGACTTGGAAATCGTCCTCGTCCCCTACAGCGCGAAACCACTGCACCGCGACGGGATAACAGCAACAATTCGACCGCAAAGGCCGTCCCAAGTACGTCAGTACATGGAGATGTGTGTGGTGGACACCACCTTGCAGCACGCAGTTTTCGAGCACACGCAACACGCTGCAAGGGCCGACACAATCGCAGCGGTCGGCGTTGTGGATGTACGCGGGGTTCTCCACACCTCGGAGGCTCGGCGCAGACGCAGAGGAGAGCGTAGACACCGAAGTGGGTGTCGAGGAAGCTCGCGACGGCTGCGGAGAGCGCTCATCCAGCCGTGGGGACGCCGAGATGCCGCGCTTGAGCGAGTCGACCCATCGACTGCGCATTCTGGTAGAGGACGTTTACTAGACGAGAAGGTGCGCACGCTACATCGACTTTCGACCAATTAGAACGACGGTGATGAAAAAATCAAGGCGGATTGGGATTTAACGCAATCCTCAATAAAACAAAAGATATTAACAATTAAACATGTTGATATATATGTTATTGTTTTCTTATTTTTCAACTATGTTTCTAAAGGAAGTACCTACGTATCATACATAATATATGTGACGGGTGCAAAGTCACGAAGTAACTTTTGACACGAACGTTGAACATGTCAATTGACAAAACATGATATAGTATTTATTAGCTGGGCAAGCTTGTACAGGTCGTGTGTGTAATGGATTACATAAATAATATTTTCCTATAAGAGGAATCATAAATATTATTTCCTATGAGAAGAAAGAAACAAAGAAGTATAAAATTATTATCTTTTATTAATTTTGACATATTAGTTCCAATTTTACCAAATTTGGTAACACTGACGCAATCGGACATCGATTAGTTCAATTGATGGTTGATTTAAGTTTTAATCAACCTCGCAATCGTTACAAGACACGAGGCCTCGCGCAAGGAGGCGCATTGCATAGTTAGATTTTAATACAATAAAGATAGTAAGAAAACGATCGTTATGAAAAAACTTACTATATTTCGTTACTACAGTTTTACTTTTCTCTATTTTAAAGCCTTAAAATAAACCTTTAGTAGCTAAGACTTCCTAGCTACCTACCTATAATCTTCCTCTGCACGCCGTGTATGTGGAGCAGTCGAGGCACTGTAATCAGTGTAGGTTGACTAGTACTATCAGTACTAGCAAAGGGTGCCCCGTTACACCTGGTAGCACTTCGTAGTTCGTTCAACGGCCTACGCACGTTTCATCCAACCTGGACATATTGAATGCCAAAGGACACAGCTTTCAAGCATCTCGAAAAGGCTATCCTGCAACGCGTGAAATATTTACTCATCTGAGTGACCTTAAATGAAGGGCGGTTGACGCATGCGCAGGCGGGCCTACCGTTGGCGCCATGCTGTTCACTCTGGACACAGATAAATAACATGCAGCCAAAGCCGAATTCATACAGCAAAAACTCGTCGGGCCCAGAAAAAGTAGCCTTGCTTCACCAGCAAGTCTCTCAACACGCGGAGGTATTGAGAGAACAGGGTGCTTAACAATTAGAACTATTGACACAGCAGCATGTAAATGCTGCTAGTGAGCTGACGCTTCCGCGTCGACCCTAAAGTTTATAAGGCTGTAACGGGGTGTATCGTTACATGAAATTGACACTTAAAGGTTGTTAATTGATATATTATCTAGAAGATAGAGAATATTTGGAGAATATTACTTTGCATGGTAATATTCTAAAAGCTTATCCATTGGTGGATATAGACCATTATATCCACTTTCTCCGCGGTCCAGTCAGCGCTGGACGCGCGCAAAGAGAAAGACAGACAATATTTTATTACATGTTTTGTATTAGTTTATAATTGAGTTAGTATTAAGTAGAAAGACAAGAAGAACTTAATTAAATTAATACAATATTTAATTAACCCCTTTTGAAGCAAGTGTTTTAAAGAGAGTCTTCCTCTGCACGTACTAGTGCACGTGAAGTGACGTGAGGCACAACACGCACTGAGGCAGTGCGAAGTGGACTTGTACTGAAGCAGTACAAGTCAGTAGTGCCCCGTATCCAGTACGATGAAATCATCATCGTACTGTGAATCTTTGAACGTGTAGTGAAATCTCATTACGCATTTCATTACTGTTATCGATGCGCCTGGGGCTAGACGCACCGTCATCCTCGTTGAAGGATATCGCGCTCAACATATTTGAGCCTACGACCCTCTAGCGACTGGCGACGAATAAAGTTACTCGACGTTCCACAGTCCACTAGGGCTCTAAGAGACAAATCATTTGTCACCTTTATTTTTAAAATGATGATGTAAACCTCGTTACTAGGTGCAGAGACACATAATGATTGTCTGTCTGGAGCAACTTTAGTCAGAGGATTTGCAATTCTCTTGAGGTTGCTGGATCAGTAGGGTGTTGCGCCCCTACTGACCCCGACCGTTTTTTGGCAGTCCCCTCGCTGTTGCGATTTCGCAACAACGTCGGACCCGCGGCCGTTGCCCTTTTTAGCATTCGGTCCAAAATTACGTTCAGTACCTCTCGGTACTGGGCGTGGGGCATTACACTCACGAGCGTAGTGTCCTAAATTTTGACAGAGATAGCATTTTTGCAATCGCTTGTTATTTAAAAAGCGAGGTTTCTCGCTTTTGGCATAAGAGAGGTCCATTTTTAGGTTCTGGACCTCCCAGTTTGTGTCGTCTTGAAGGACGATATGATGACGAACTACTTTGAGCCTGTTCAAGCTAAAGTAAGATCTTGCATGAACACCGTAATCAACGTGTGTTCATGAACTGGGCTGTTTATTATACAACTCGCTAAGAGTCGTATGTGCTGGGCAAAAGCGTGAACATCACGCTTGCCTTGCTTGAGTTTCAGAAGCGCTGATCGAGCTCTGAGCTCAGCCCTCCCAGGCGGTTCAAACGTCCGTTTGAGCCGGGCTTTAGAAGCCTCTAGCGACCCAAAGACATATGGTTCATGCAACTTAAGGCCTAGTGCCCGAGTTATAGCACGACCTGCAAAGTTTGACAGAGTAAATGCGACTTGCATTTTCTCGTCGACGATGTCACGAGCACTTATGGCACCGCCAGCTCGACAAACCATCTTAAGAGGGATTCTTCTTCGACTCCCCTATACTAAGAGATGTCAATATTAAAGGTTTCGGAACGACGCGTGTGCGTCATCCCAGGTACAGGGGTCTGTACCTGTTGTAACCTCAACAGTTCTGCCTGTTGAAAGCCTTGCTGATTAAGCAAGGCTACCTTCATGTTGTATGAACTTGGTGACGACTGAATGAAGGGCATCTCTGTCCAAACCGGACAGCATGGCCAAGATCGCATTGTCCCGGTCGAGTAGAGAGTCGACCGTAGAGGACCCGACTGTGATAGCGCAATCACACTCCGAAGACGTTGAGAGAAAAAGAACACGTATTTGAGGAGAAATATTTTCAATTAGTTAATGCTAAATTGACTAGACTTCAGCATCCCGAGGGATTGATCCCTCGGCAGCCTGTGGAAAGAACCCAGGAAGAAACCAAGACATTGAATGTCTTAATTAATGACGGATCAAGAATACGCGCTTATACTCTTGATCTGTACGCGCCTCCGAAGTTTACTTCGGTCATAACTCAATTACCAACCCTAGAACCCAAACGGTTCTTGAGAGATCTACATAGTGGTAGAATTAAGCAGATCTGCGTACTTGTCACAGAGGACGAATACGTAATCGACATTCGGTCAGCGGTAATTTTTGCAGAGAACGAACGGTTTTTCAGCAACTCATCGATGGACGAAAGTGTCCTCGATGTGAAGGCTCGGATTGAGAGAGATACTTCTCAATCCTGGGAGTCACTTAAGATAAATCCTTTATACAAGGATTTGATTGAATTCAGGGATGTATTCCCTGAAACAGTTCCATGCGAGTTGCCTAAGGATAAAGGCACTCGACATGAGATCGAGCTCAAACCGGGCTCGAAGTACTGTGTCATGAAGCAGTGGCCACTGCCTCGTGAACAAGTACTTGCGATCGATAAATTCTTTACCGATCGAGTAAAAGCGGGCCATGT
>NC_090615.1:6301738-6323013 GCF_004359215.1 Bremia lactucae | reverse complement strand
TACACTCACGAGCGTAGTGTCCTAAATTTTGACAGAGATAGCATTTCTGCAATCGCTTGTTATTTAAAAAGCGAGGTTTCTCGCTTTCGGCATAAGAGAGGTCCATTTTTAGGTTCTGGACCTCCCAGTTCGTGTCGTCTTGAAGGACGATATGATGACGAACTAGTTTGAGCCTGTCTCAAGCTAAAGTAAGATCTTGCATGAACACCGTAATCAACATGTGTTCATGAATTGGGTTGTTTTATTATATAACTCGCTAAGAGTCGTATGTGCTGGGCATAAGCGTGAACATCATGCTTGCCTCGACTGAGTTTCAAAAGCTCTGATCGAGCTCTGAGCTCAGCCCTCCCGGACGGTTCAAACGTCTGTTGAGCCGGGCTTTAGAAGCCTGTAGCGACCCAAATACATATGGTTCGCGCAACTTAAGGCCTAGTGCCCAAGTTATGGCACGACCTGCCAAGGTTGACAGAGTAAATGCGACTTGCATTTGCTCGTCGACGATGTCACGAGCACTTATGGCATCGTCCAACTCGACAAACCATCTTAAGAGGGAGTCTTCTTCGACTCCTTTATACTTAGAGATGTCAATATTAAAGGTTTCGGGACGACGCGTGTGCATCATCCCAGGTACAGAGATCTGTACCTGTTGTAACCTCAACAGTTCTGCCTGTTGAGAACCTTGCTGATTAAGCAAGGCTACCTTCTTGTTGTATGAACTTGGTGATGACTGAATGAAGGGCATCTCTGCCCAAACCGGACAGCATGGCCAAGATGGCATTGTCCCCTACAATCGAACTCATTCGTTCGATCGCACTTTTTCTATGTCACTTAAAAAGAGTAGTTATCCTGCGAAACGTGATGTGTATTTCCATTTTCATCTAGCATGTCCGTGTTAGATTATGGAATTGTGGTCCTTGGACGGACTAATAAGTGCTACCAGGTGTAATTTGGATAAATTTTTGATGTCATCCTAGGTTTACCTTGGCTCAGAAAATATGAGCCAAGTATCAGCTAGCAGCATCGGTTCGTAAAGATGCCTGGCACTGGTTCATCAGATGGCCATCTGATGTACGTCTTGGAGCGTCTAAAAGCGTGTGGATGTACTACGAGTGAGTGCGATGGCCTCCTTTGTGGTACAATCGTTAGTACGACTGCACAAGAGCACAGTGTTATTTTACCAATTACCCTGTGAAGTCAGCTGCCGGCGGCTGTGCGAGTGCACAGGCAGCGCCGAGGGACCACAACTCGAACAAGTCGAGTGGATTGAGACATGAATGTACGCCTAGCTGGCGACATTCAAGGAAGATACCGGTTGTCCAAAATGGACAATACGATGATCCTAGGTCGAGTGGGGAGTCGACCGTAGAGGACCCGACTGTGATAGCGCAGTCATACTCGGAAGACGTTGAGGAAAAAAATAAACGCGTATTTGAGGCGAAATCTTCTCAAATAGTTAATCCTGCAGTGACTAGACTTCAGCATCCCGAGGAATTCATCCCTCGGCAGCCTGTGAATGAACACAGGAAGAAACCAAGACATTGAATGTCTTGATTTATGACGGATCAAGAATGGGCGCTTATACTCTTGATCTGTATGCGCCTCCGAAGTTTACTTCGGAGATAACTCAATTACCAACTCAAGAACCCAAGCAGTTCTTGAGAGATCTGCATAGTATTAGAATCAAGCAGATCTGCGTACTCGTCAAAGAGGACGAATACGTAAGCGACATTCAATCAGCGGTAATTTTTGCAGAGAACGAAAGGGTTATCAGCAACTCATCGATGAACGAAAGTGTCCTCGATGTGAAGACTCGGATTGAGATATATACTACTCAATCCTGGGAGTCACTTAACATAAATCCTTTATACAAGAATTTGATTGAATTCAGGGATATATTCCCAGAGATAGTTCCATGCGAGTTGTCTAATAATAAAGGCATTTGACATGAGATCGAGCTCAAACTGAGCTCGAAGAACTGTGTCATGAAGCAGTGGCCACTGCCTCGTAAACAAGTGCTTCGATCGAAAACGCTTTATCGATCGATTAAAAGCGGGCCATGTGAGGGAGTCAACCTCCCCAGCGGCAATTTCGCACACCTTCTCGTGGTAGCCTAATCCGCTTCCGTTCAGTGGCAGGCGCTGAGCGCTGCTGAACGACGGATCGGGAAACTCGAAAGCCAAGTTTCGCGACTGACTTCAGATATGCTCGATGTTTGCTCGAAGTATCGCTAGGGTTACGGAAGGCTGGGCCTTTTCGAGAAGCTGATGCTAAAAGATCCGCGTTATGAGCGCTGTATCCCTCGCTTTCCGAATCCATATCACGGTGGGAGAAACCTGTCGGCGGGAAGTCTTTCACCTTCTTCGTTACCCCACCTGATCGACGCTCGACCTTCGGTCGGCGTCCCTATCGGTCTTCTCAATCGGATAGGGATATGTGATCTTTTCTGGATCAGCATACTGATTAGAACGACCTATGTAATAGACGGGTTACGTCTTCATTTAAGGCAAGAAGATGAGTCTGTATTTAAGTTTCTATCCTCCTTGACCACTGTAATCAGCCCGATGAAACACGGCAGATATTTCGTAGTACCTCCGGGTAACACAAACACTGCGTTTTTAGGTAGGGGAGCTTTCTAAAGCGTTCATTATTTTTGCAACTATGTTGGTCCGCACACTGTTGTTGCTTGTCCTGTGCGCTTGCCATTGCGTCACGGACTTTTCGTGTAGTGGCTAATCGCTCATCCGTAAAGCGTTATGACTCGCTCACGCGCTTAGCATCAAACTCGCCAATGACTTCGCCGAGAGGTCGGTTATAGGACATTGTTGTCAATAACGAAACGTCGTTGTTGCTTAAGAGCAGCAGCCATTTCATGCTGTGACTCCATATCTCGATGAGACTATGTCCCTCTTTCTGGCCGAGCATAGTGAGGGGACCTCTTCTACTAAGACTCGAGCTGCGTACAAACGTAATTGGCGTCCGAGGATGACGCAGCCCGTTTATATAAAATGGTGTCTCACCCGTACAACATGAAAACTCATGTTGATAGCGATCTCCACGAACGACAAGTGTTTCTTTCATTCCTATGAAGTCGCTACCGTGCGCAATATATCCGCCAGGACCCGATCGGCTCATTCCGTTGACCTCTGCCCGGCCGCATCAGCCGAGGTCCACTCGGATGGACCCGCCCAAGTTCGCTGGAACTGCAACGCACACAATTGTTCACTGGCTTTAGCCGTGGAGCAATGCGGTGTCGCGCAGATCATCGAAAACGTCAGCCGGATGGTGTCGTACGCCATGTCGCACCTGCGCGGTAAGGCCATCGGTCAGGAGATGATCGACTGTCGACATATAGAGCTTGCTACCCAGCAGGTCAAACACACCACGGCATAACTCGACGTGAAACGTGGATTTCGATTCGATACTATGGACATTGGCACCACATGGAGTCGATACACGTGACCCAGGAACAAGAGAGCTTTTTCCTTTCCTGAGATTGTGGTGCTACATAGTGCTAAGTGCACCATTTCACTCAGTCTTTGACGAGCCCCGTCCGATCCTTGTGGTCAGGCGGCATGCCAGACGTGAAGTCTATACTGACCGACCTTTAACAATCCGCTCGAATCAGCAGCGACTTTAACGGCGTACTGCTGGACGGTGCAGGCTTTATGCGCTGACAATGTCCGCAGGAGAGAGTATAGTTGGTCACTCTTGTGGCCACTGAAATTTTCCTGACACTCGTAAGAATGTCTTTCCATGGCCCAGATGCCCACTCGATGGTGCATCACCGAGCTCGTGAAGTATCTTCAGCTTGAGATCTGTGTCATGAGGAACATAGATTCCCAAGAGATCACAAGGTGACAGCTGATGCCAGAATAGGTCATCGCTGTGGTTAAATCGAGATAGCTTAGCCTTCAGGTGCGACGAAAGGGAAACCTTTCGTCCAGCGACAATGCTCGTCCTGAATGTAGCCCTCATTTATTTCGGAGGTCACTAAGCTCGTCACGTGGTAGTCCTTCAGAGGTAGCCAAGTTGACGACTTAGCTTGAGCCTTGGCACGTGACATACTTTGCTGGTGTCTTACCTCGAAGTCCGGTCTGCGCGATAACGCGTCAGCCAATACACTCGACTTAGCCGGCTCGTATTCAACTTTGAAATGAATTTGACAAAAATATTAGCCATCTTACCATTCTAGGCGAGAGTTGCGGTGAGTTAGTTTATTGCAGTCCGCAGTGATACGTGATCCGTAAAACCAAAAAGGTTCGGTGCCCAACAGGTGCACTTGAAGCTTTACAAGAGATAACTTTACTGAGAGTAGTACTTGTTATGCACAAAATAATTCAGTTCCTCGGCTTTCAAAAGCGTGAACTGGCAAGAGATGACACGGTCAACGCCTTATTCATCCTTCTGCATGAGCGCGCTGCCGATCGCATAATTTCTTGCATCACAGACGACGCTAAAGGGCTTATCTGCGTCTGACAATGCCAAAACGGGTGCCTCGTCAAGAGAATGCTTCACTGATGTGAACGCATCTACCATACCCATTCTGCATTCTTATTAGGAGGTCAGACAAGGGCTCAGTATGCTCTGCATAACTCTTGCTGTAATTATTCAAGTAATTAGCGAGCCCTAGCAATTGTCGTAAATTCTCTACGTGTCGTGAAATTGGCCATTCCCTTACAGATTTTACCTTGTCTGGGGTACCTATGATGCAGCCCAGCGCAGATATCTCGGGGACCCGTATGAAGGATTTTTTTTAAATTGACGTACTACTGGGCCTCACCCAGAGTTTTTAACACAGCGTCCAAATGACGCTTGTGCGATATTATGTCGCTCAGCCCGTCTTCGGCCTACGATGCACGAATACATCGTTAAAGTAACGAGGTGCGCAGGCACAAATGTGAGCCACCATGTCGCCAGTGCGTTTTTTTAACCCTTTGGGGCATCACAAGCCACTCTTGAAGCATATCGCTTGGGCTGTTTAGGCTACATGGGACTCTCTCATGAATACCTGATATTAGCCATCTTTAAAATCCAACGCGGCAAAGCTAGTTAGCTTTCCATGGAGTCTAACAAGACATCTTTCCACGGTTGGCGTTTGCGTCGGATTGGTGGTTTAGCTTATTATAAATATGATTCATGCGCCATCCGCCTGTAGCTTTACGCACACAGAAGGTTGGGCTGCAGTGAGGCGACTTGCTCTCACGTACATGTCCGGCCTTGGCTCGCTTGTCGAAGAACTCATCGATACATTCGACCTGTTCCTTCGGCAACGGCAATCGCCTGGTCACACCATATTTGGTGCCAGTTTCAAATCAAATTCGCGCCCGATGCCCCTATCTGCCGGTAGGCGGATCGGCACTTCTTCTGGGAACACATCCCCGAAATTCCACACAATTTAAAAAACGGGCTGTCTTTCAAGGTTTTCCAGCCTTGGCAGATCCCAAGACGCGATGGAGCACATCGACTGAGCATGCCTCCGCCATCTAACACCCCGTTCATAAGCCCGTCGTCATCGGCCGAGGCTAATCCAAAAGGTCTTTCATTTTGACGCGCCTATGATCGTCCTTACTAGTTTTCCGAATTATCACGGCCTTTGATCTGGAAGTAGGTGCCGTTACTCTCTCGGCCATTGCACCATTTTAAACCACACCAGGCTCTAGGCTTGGTGCCGGTTCTCGCAACTGTAGCTCACTATCTACTGCCACAGGCTCTCGGCTCTGTGCAGGACCTGGACGCATGACTACTTGTCATCGTCTTTTTCACTACACCTGTAATGGGGTGTCCCGCTACATTAATATTCTTTCCTATACGAGGAAAAATATAAAGAAGTCAAAATTATTATTTGTATTAATTTTGACTTAATAGTTTCAATAGTACCAAATATGCTAATGTCGACGCAACAAGACATTAAATCTATTAATTTGTCAATTTAGGCCTAAAGCAAATCACCCAATCGTTATAAGACACGATATTGTGCGGCGCGCAAGAAGGCGCCATACATAGTTTATAACTAGTATAATAAAGTCATTAATGATAGAAGATCGTTACGTAAGAACTTAATATATTACCACAGTTTTTATCTTTTCTCTATTCTATAGCCTTAGAATAAATCTTTGGTAGCTAAGACATTTTAGCTACCTGTAATTTCCCTCTGCACGTCAGTGTACGTGAACTAATCGAGGCGCCCCGCCTTCACTGTAATCCGTGTATGTTGTCTAGTACTGCTATAGTACTAGCAAAGGGTCACCCGTCACACCTGGTAGCACTTCGTAGCCCGTTCAGCGGCCCACGCACGTTCTATCCAACAGGGATACGTTAGTTGATGACGGAAGGAGCTTTCCAATCTCTCAAAAAAACTCTCACACAACGCGTGAAGGGTTTACTCATTTGAATGACCTTGAACGGAGAGCTATCGGACGTATGAGTTCGGTCGTATGTGGGCCAGCCGTTTGCACCATGCTAAACACTCTGAGCATTGATGAACAACACGCGGCCATAGCCTTACAACACGAACTTGACGGGACCCGAGAAAAGTAGCCTTGCTTCACCAGCAGAGCCATGCTGCGGCGGAGTCCGTCACTCAGACCTAGGATGAGCTGAGGCATGAGCAGGCTCGAAGAGAGGCTCTCAACAGGACTATTGAGATGCTCTCTGCCTGGCCGCATCAGCCGAGGCCCATTCGGATGACCGCCCAAATTCGGTGGAATGCAGCGCACACTATTGTCCACTGGCTGTTAGCGTAGGCGATGCGGTATCACGCAGCTCATCGAGGACGACAACCGGATGGTGTCGCACGCCATGCCCCACCTGCGCGGTAAGGCCTCGGAGTGGGCTTACTCAGCGCTTATGGCGGACAGAAAGGCGTTCCTACATGGGCGATCTTCAAGGAAAAGATTCGCGCCATGTACCTGCCGCCGAACAACGAAATGTTGCTTAAGGCGCGCTTCTTTGAAGCCCGACAGGCGAAACGACCCCTGCAAGAGTATATGCAAGAGATGCGCTCGCTGACGGCGTCCATAACCATAGGTCCGATTCCGGAGCACATTAGGATGCCCACGTTTATGAACGGACTACGGCATGACCCATCGCGACAGGCCCTTTTCAGAAAGGTGCCGTCGACGATGGAAGAGGCAATTCAAATTGCCTTAGTTGAGGAGCAATCCTACGACAGTGCCTCGGCGACAGTTTGGTATAAGCCGTCGGCAGAGAGGTCAGATACCACTCCCATGGAGTTGGGCAATGCAGACGTGGTCTGTTTTAAATGCGGCAAGCGCGGCCATACGATGGCTCACTGCTATGCCAGGGTCCCTGTTGGGGCGAAGATGCCCAACAAGAGAACTCCCTTCCCAAGGGAGATGGCAAGAACCAGCGTACAAGACGCATGAGTTCTGCATCAACCACTGAGGAGGCGGTAAATGCAGGAGCGCAGTAGGGGCGAAATGCCCTACTGACGCGGACTCTGAAGCTACCTTTAAGTTCAGAGCTGTCGAACAAATGGGTAGCATAGTCCCTGAGGTCTCGAAATTGAACCTCAACCCTGCTGGTCTAAAGCGCTCTAGAAAGAGGCTCTGACCAGGTGCTGACTCTCCTAGTGGAATCAGGTCAAGGGCATCACAGAATTTTGCGAAATTCGCGGCTCTAAGAAAGAGACCGCCGATGTTTGAGTCACTTTGCCATGATGGCAAGCGGGAAGAGGTGACCATTCGTTTAGCGAACGGTGCACTCGCTAAGTCTGAGGGAGTTCAGGTAGAACTCGCCTTCAGCTTTAGTGACTTCTCTTGTAAAGAGAAGTTCACAGTGCTAGGTATGGAGAGTCTGTATGACCTCATCCTAGGCATGCCATGGTTGGCAAATAACCAAACATCGATAGACTGGTGTACACGCACAGTTGCGAACTCTTCGCAGATCCCTGGAAAGGATGTGCTTCTGCGAGAGCCGTATGCAACTGATGTCGTGTCGAACACGGTTGAGGGTGCGTTGACGGGATGTCAAACGTCACCAATTCCTACCCAGCTCGTGGAAACTGGGATAGTGAAATGGGCGATGACAAGTAGTCATGTATCCCATAGTCCTGCACAGAGCCGAGAGCCTGTAGCAGTAGACGGCGAGCTGACAGGAAGTCAAGCGTTGCATGAACCGGCACAGTGTCTAGAGCCTGGTGCAGTTGGAAGGGGTGCGTTAGCCAGGATAGCAACGTCACCCGCTTCTTAATAGTTGGTCGTGGTGATTCGAAGAGCTAGTACCCGACAGATTAGAACAATCAAAGGCACGTCTTAACGAGTGGCCTTTCGATCAGTTCCTAATAAAGAGGGCGGGTCTTCGAACGAGGTGTTCAGGGCCGTCAAAGACGAAATTGCGGAGGCATCCTCAGCAGCATGTAAAGACTTGCCGGAGCACCTCAACTGAGGATGCCTCAGTTGAGGTGCTCAAGCAAGTCTTTACATCTACCGAGGAGATGGTAAATCTCCCGTAGATGTCGTGGGATATGTTTCTTGCCGGATTAAAGGAAGGAAAGATCCACGAAATAGTCACACCAGTATAGAAGAGGACTTGGTGGATTGTTGCACGTCGTCCACAATGGACAAGAGCATCCTAGAAACGGACGAAAAGAAACGGTTCGCTGCTGAAGGCTGGGATGCCTTGAGAGACAGTCTGTTCTTTGAGGTTCTGCGAAAACATTGCGATGTATTCCCAGAAGAATTGCCGAGCCGCCTACCAGCAGATAGGGGCATCGGATACAATATAGACCTCGAACCTGGCAATAAATATTGTGTGTCCAGGCAATGGCCGTTGCCGAAAGAACAAGTCGGTTATGTCAATAAGCTCTTCGACAAGCGGGCCAAGGCGGGACATGTGCGTGAGAGCAAATCGCCTCACTGCAGCCCGACCTTTTGTGTGCGTAAAGCCTCAGATCGATGGCGCGTGGTTCGTGCTTATAATAAGCTAAACACGGCGACAATGCCGGCGCAAACGCCAATCCCGCGGAAAGATGTTTTGCTGAACTCCATGGGAAAGTCAACTATCTTTTCCGCGTTGGATTTGAAAGTGGCTACTATCAGGTACTCATGAAAGAGTCCGATGTAGTCAAAAGAGCTGTAAGCACCCCAAGCGGTATGCTTCGGGAGTGTCTTGTGATGCCTCAGTGACAGCACCGTGCCTACGCGCCCCATTACTTTGACGATGTATTCGTGCATTGTAGGGCTGAGGACGGGCTGAGCGCAATAGTGTCGCCCATGCGTCATTTAGACACTGTGTTGCAGACTCTGAAGGACGCCAAATTGTACGTCAACTTGCAAAAGTACGTCATAGGGGTCCCTGAGATACCTGTACTGGGCTGCATCGTTGGTACACATGGTGTACGAGCAGACCCAGACAGGGTAAAATCAGTAAAGGAATGGCCAATCCCACGGCATGCGAAGAATTTGCGCCAATTCCTAGTGCTCGCTAATTACTTGCATAAATATAGCAAGAATTATGCGGAGCAAACAAAACCATTATCTGATCTCCTTAAAAAGGACACATAATGGGTTTGGTTAAAAGAACAAGATGATGCGTTCACATCAGTGAAGCAATTTCTTGTAGCGGCACCGGTCTTCGCATTGCCAGACGCGAATAAGCCCTTTAGCGTTGTCTGCGGTGCAAGTAATTTTGCAATCGTCAGCGTGCTCATGCAGAAGGATAACGATGGCGTTGACCGCGTTACCTCTAATCAGTTCCGGCTTTTTAAAGGACCGAAACATAATTGTCCTGTGCATGACAAAGAGCTACTTTCAATAAAGTATGCTCTTGTCAAGTTTCGCGTGCACTTGTTGGGCACCGAACCATTTGTGTTTTCAACGGATCACACATCACTGCGGACTGCAATAAACTCACCGCACCTCTCGCCTAGAATGGCTAATTGGCTCACATTCTTCTCTTAATTTAATTTTAAAGTTGAAAATATGCCGAAACGTCGAATATCTCGGCTGACGCTTTATCGCACAGACCAGACTTTGAGTTTAGACACCAGGAAAGTGTGTCTAGTGCTAAAGCACAATTTCAGCCGTCAACGTTGACAGCTATGAAGGCGTACCACGTGACGGGCTCATTAGCCTCTGAAATAAAAGAGAGCTACAGTCAGGACGACCATTGTCACCTGCTGTTGGATCACTTCGGTGGACGAAGGTTTCCCTTCCGTCGTACCTGAAAGCTAAGCTAAATCGCTTTAGCTACAGCGATGGCCTGTCTTTGCATCAGCTGTCACCTTGTGATCCTTTGAGAATCTATGTGCCTCATGACACAGATCTCAAGCTGATGATCCTTCCCGAGCTCCACGATGCGTCATCTTGTGGGCATCTGGGCCGTGAAAATACATTCGTACGAGTGTCAAAGGAATTTTAGTGGCGACACCTATATAGATGGGTGGCCAACAGTATTCGCTCTTGCGAACAATGTCAGCGCATTAAGCCTGTACCGCTCAGCAGTGCGCTACTGAAGCCGCTACCGGTTCCAACCAGCTGCTGGAAGTTAGTAAGTCTGGAGTCTATGCTTGGCATGCCGCTCTATCATAAGGGTCGGACGGGGCTCGTCGTATTTGTAGACAGACTGAGCAAAATGGTGCATTTAGCACCATGTAAAACATCAATCACAGGCAAGGAGGCACCTCCCTTGTTCCTGGGTCATGTTAACCGACTACATGGGATGCCCGAGTTTTGTATTGGACCAGGATCCACGTTTTACGTCTGGAATTTGGCGACATGTGCTCGAGCTGCTAGGTAGCAAGCTCCACATCTCGACCGCAGATCATCCCCAGACCGATGGCTAAACAGAACGTGCCAAATGGGTCGTGGCGGATGTCTTGCGCACGATAGCAACCCCCAAAGAATGAAGCAAACAATTGCTCTTTGTGGAATTCGCTATAAATAACAGTGTCCACGCCAGTACGGGTGAGACACCGGTTTATATAAACGGACTGCGCCATCCTCGAACGCCAGTCTCGTTTGTGCGCAGCCCAAGTCTTAGTAGGAAAGGGCCCCACACTATGCTCGGTGCGAAAGAGGGACATAATTTCGTCAATATGACGATGAACCATGAGGGAACGACTAAAAACTTGCCCTAGTTACCCTGTCAATTTAACAGTGGTCAATAAAACTACACCTTATGACCGACCTCTCGCCGGTATCATAGGCTAGTTCGATGCTAAAAGCGTGAGCGAGGCTCAACGCTTTGTGGATGCGCGATTAGCCATCACACGAAAAGTCCGTGACGCGATGGCGCACAGGACAAGCAAAAAGAATATGCGGACCGAAATGGTCGCAAAAATAATGAACGCTTTAGAGTGGGTAGAAAAGTACTATTAAGTACTGCTACCCTACATAAAAATGCAACTTCTGTACTACCTTGAGGCACTACGAAGTTGTTGCTGCGTTTAATTGGGCCCTATACGGTGGTAGAAGAGGTTGGAGACCTAAATTGTAGGCTCACCTTTCCCCCGTATATGAAGACGAACCCCGGATTTTACGTGAGTCGTATGAAGCGGTATGTAGAACTAAATGAGGTAAAATAGCCCCATCTGTCTCAGGAGACCGATGGAGACGCCGACTGTGAGTCGAGCGTCAATCGGGTGAGGGAGCCGGTGAAGGTGAAAAACTTTCAGCCGAATGACTCCTCCCACCTCGATAAGGACTCGAGAGCGAGAAATTTCACGCGTAACGCGGATCCCTCAGCATTATCCCTTCCAGAAGGTCCAAGCGAGTCTCTAGGCGTTCATAACCCTGACGAGCCTTCGCGCGAACATCACAAAGATCCGAGGTCAGTCGCGAGACTTGACTTTTGGGATTCGCAATGCGTCGTTCAGCAGCGCTGAACGCCTGTGACTAAACGGACGAAGGTAAGGCAGCCGAGAGTTGATGGGCGACATCGCCACTCCTATCGGGCGCCTCCCGCACTGATGGATGCGGGTGTAAATCAACACTTCCTTGTTGAAGGGTTGCTTGTTCACCGCTCCGTGCGGCAAAGGTATCAGATCCTCGTTCAATGTAGAGGTTACCCGAAAAGTTTCGACTCTTGGGTACTGATCGATACCCTACGTATTGATGTGACCAACTTGGTGGCTGCCTATGAAAAGGAGCACCAGCTGAAGACTCTTTGCTAGTCTCAAGTGGACTAGCAGAAGCAGCGTTGTGAGAAGATCAGCGATTACAGTACTGCCCATGATTTCTTTCACACGCAAGCGGGCGAAATTAATTCGTTGCGACCGTTGTTTCATCGCATCGGAATGCGGATATATCGGCGCAATAATTCCGTCTCGTATTGGTCGGGCGTTTAATTTGAACGCAACACGATAGGGATCGGGAAAATACACCCAAGCGATTTATCTGACCCTTCCATGACGCCATAATAATTATGATCATCTAGAAGAGCGAAGATGAATAGGGCATCGGTGATATGCTACCCGTCACATAGCCACGTTCTTAACGACTGGCTTGTGACACCGACTGAGCACGTTCGCGTGTCGTCGGCGGAGCTTTAGGGTGAGGTCGCTAAGGCGCCCACCACAACTACCTCACTGCACGCAAGAGAAGACGGTCAAATTCCTTTCTCGCTGTGCTAGGGTGTGTGTCTAAGTAGAGCGTGGCCGCATTACGACGTGCCCACCTACACCTACAGTAAAGGAAGAATTAAGTTATTGACCTATTCCTCTATAACAAATATTCAATTTTCGTAGGCCAATTGCCAGCTCTGTCATGACTTTCAGCTCCTTGCGCTTCTTTAAGGTGCCACTGATACCAGTCTGCATAATGTTCTAACTGAACTAGGCTGTAGCTCAAGATGCAAGGGCACTCTGGCTCATTTGTGGGTTCTGTGATTTGTGCCTTCAGACTTGAAAGCCTTGCTCATTGGTGAGGCGCGTCTGGGACATGGAGCTATAGGGGTAAAACCGTTTAGGACATCAGTGAAGTGAGGTTCAGTAGGTATTGATATTCCATACGTAACTTATAACCTCACATTACTTATGCTTTCACCCTCCACAGTGGCTATAAGTTGTCCGAGGGACACCTGTACAAGTGAAAAGTGCCCCGTTACAGTGCGCAAGGAGGAGCTATACTTAGTTAGATATTAATCTATATATATAAGTTCAGTAGTAGACAGAAGATCGTTTTTTAGGAAACTAAGTATATAAATATAGTTTTACTATTCCCTAATTCTGATCCTTCTTTTAATTACCCCTTAGCTACTTAGAAACCTTCCTTTGTACCCTTGTGTATGTGAAGTTTCGAGGCACCTCACTTTCACTATAATCAGTGTAAGTATAACTAGTACTTACCAGTCCTAGTGTAAGGTGCCCCGTATCAAGCAAGTACTGTAATTCCGACTGGCGCTTATAACAAATATTTAATCTCGAGATGAAAATTTTCAAACGCAAGTACCGGGAAATAAGTCTAAAGATTCCGCCATATTTGTTAAATCACTAAATACTTTTTCAGTCTCCTTTATTATCAAATGTGGAACAAAATAACAACTTTATTATTTCTTCATCAAGCGACACATGACCCTTTCGGACGAAATCTTGCCACTCTTGTCTCCGACCATAGAGCGTGAATCCCCCAGTCAACAACACTCGAATCCTCGCGAATCCTTTGAAGTAGGATTTCCACTCGTTGTTGCCGATGACCCGACCGTCCAGGCAATCGTACTCGAGTCCAAACGTGGCATTTTCGAGTCATTCTGCCAATACATTGGACGCAATTGCGCAGTACCATTCACGCTCCTCATGTCCGCAATCGGTGCTGGTACATTAGCTGTGCCCTATACTTTCGTTCTAGTAACTCCATTACAGGCATTTTTCGTATTATGTGGGGTAGGAACCGCAATGGCTTTTACCGCGAATACTCTCGTGGAAATCCATGTGGTAGTCGCAACAGCGAGTCTTTATAAAGACCAATCATATCGATCTACGTATCAGTATCTAGCAAAGCTAGCAGGGGGTACACTATTGGCGCAAGGAGCGGGGGCGTTGACAGCTTTTGCCGTCTTTGGAGCTTGTGTTGGCTGTGTGTGTGTGGTTAAAGATATGGCACCATTGATGTTGTCTGCCATAAGTAATGCATTTAATCAATCAAGTTTCAAAGACCAGCAACACGCAGTTGTGATTGTGGTGTGGTTAACAATGTTGCTTGTATTGTTGCCACTTGGGTGTTTGCCGAAAATCTCAGCCCTAAGGTTTTCGTCGTATTTTGGTGTCGCGTTTTCAGTCTATTTGGTAGGTGCAGTTGCCTACCGTGCTTTATTGGGAAGTATTGCCATAAATGGCCATACGGACCCATCAATGTCAGATACAGCAATACATGCGCCATTGTTCTGGCGGATCTCCGAAGTCGTGGGGATCTACAATTTTACATTCATGCTTCACTTGAATGTCCTTCCGCTTCTCGCTCAGCTTGTATCGACTGATCTGTTACGAAAACATGAAAATATTGAGGAAAATATTGTAAAGTGTAGTGGCACGGAAGGTCGTGTGCGTTCTCTTTCGAGATCTCGACAAAACATGCAACAATACGTGACTCTGTCCGTTGGAGCGTGTATCGCACTCTATGCAGTATTTGGTATCTGTGCTGCGCACATTTATGGCTATCAAACCCATGGCAATATATTGTTGAACCTCTCGAATGATCCAATAATGGTCGTGCCCCGCGTGGCAATTTTATTGACAATTCTCCTCTCATTTCCACTATTGTTTTACCCACTTCGGTCACTCGTACTAGAGATGTATGTAAGTTGTTTCATGCGCAGCAATACAAACGAGGATTCGATTGAACAGAAGGAGGGGATACCGTCTCGAAGTATTCATGCTATTGTGACAATATTATTGCTGATTGCACAGGTTCTCGGTGCTTTGCAAGTACCAGGACTTCAGGTGGTCTTTTCGTTCGTTGGAGCAAGTATTTTGTGGATATTGTGCTACCTATTTCCTTTGCTCTTCTACGTCCGACTCACGTCGTGGCGTTCGTCCCGCAAATCAATCGCGCGAATGGTTTTGCTGTCCATTGTGGCTGTCACTGCGTCGGTCTTTTGTATTGCAGCGACACTACAACTTGTACAAGACTGAAAGTCGTAAATTGTGTTTTCTTAAGTTATTGAGTGCTTAGAGTAGTTAGAAAAAAAATATATGATTTGTTGGACCCATGCTACTCTCTTTTAGAAACATAGTCATATATCGATTATTAAAAGTATTGGAAAAACGTAATAGTCGGCTTGGCATTCGTTCCGCCAGATTCTTGTTGCTGGTCTGCAAGAATGCAAAAAAGTGCAACACCAGATGCACCACAGACCAAAGCTATCAAAAAATATTTTTTAGCGTTTTTCAGAGCCTTATTGATGTCATGCCCAAATAGGCAAATCATTGCAAATTGACGAGTCTTCCAGCCAATATCTGCTCAAGATATTTTACTATGCGCTTCAGATAGAAACCTCAAAGCTCTCCTGCCTTAATTTTCGATCGATAGCTTGCAAGCGTCTTCTAGTAAATTACCATTAACAGCGAAATTACAAAGGGGGAGGTAGCCATTCATGAAGATAACATGTTGATAAGCAAACGATTTGCTTAACGTCGTGTGTCAATTGTGACCCTTGTAACAATTACTCAATAAGAATTTAGCAACCAAGTTGAGGTTACCTTCTCGTTAACAAGTGAACAAGTTGGCGCATACGAAACACGATAAAACTTGTTTTATCGTGTTTCAAGTTTATTTAAAATAGGTCGCATTTGTTTCAGTGCCGCATAATTTCCACATAACCGAGAATCGCTCATGTGTTCGGTCTAAAACGAAGTAAAAACGTACGAGAATTACTTGGGGCAGCTTGAGCTTGGTTTCACTCGTAGATACTGTATGGTAAACAGCTTTGCCAGGTCTCGTCAAGATTTTTCCATTCCGAACCGTTGCGGTATTACTGTCAGCAGAACTATAGTCTTGACAAGCGTGAATTTAACACAAAAACACGCATTAGAAGAATGCAAATGCCAAGTGTCACTTTGTGTGGGCTGCTTGCGCGATGATGATGCAACCTCAGAAGGCTGCGAAGGACAGTGATGAGGCGCTTTCTACAAAGATGCAAAAGATTGCTGTCGTCGGGACCATGGTGGGCGTTTACTACTTCAAACCTACGTGCCGCGTCTTGGATTTCGACGTGTGCCACTAGCACTATCTATACATAATGTTTCGGGTAAAACAAGTCAGCGTGTTTCTCGCTCCTTCACCACACTAAGGCATTGAAACCTCGTACACTAAGCGACTCTTTTTTACAATTTCTTAAATACAGTCCATTTACAAAAAAAAGAGACAATATTATTTCTAAAAGGATACCACGGGATTCGTTACGACTTGTGACTGCCTCTCTGTAAAAGCGCGGCTTTTTCTTTTCATTGTTCCGCCAAGGTGCGATTTGACGTCGAAATATTCGCAAGCTGCTTTAACCATCAGACTTGCACTCCCATCTTCACACTAAAGTCGAGTATCACTACAATCCACACAATCGTGGTGACCTGTAGGATGCAGCTTTTCGTCCTTACTGTCGTGGTGGTTCTCCTCGCTCCAATCACCGCCTTGACTTCAACTCTCGAGACTTCTACAAGCGAACATGCCGACGACTATGGTACAGAAGCACGAAGTCTTCATTGGATCAAGCTCCTTTGGACAAAGGCTAGAGGCGGTGGTGGCGACAAAATTGGTGCGCAAAGCCAAAAAGTATCAAAACTCGAGAGTGCTGCCGCGAACAATCCGTCCTTGCAGCTAACGATTAAAGCTATTAAGGATAATCCGAAATTGCAGCGCATTGTCCGGAAATTCGAGGATAATTCTAAGTTTGTTGAAAAGTTTGTCGACAATGCAAATGTGCGAAATCTCGTGAAGAATATCGAACATGGACAGAAACTTAATCCCGATTCCGTCCGGAAGCTTCAAAGCGATATTGTCGCTTACAAGAACATGCACTATGTGGAAGCACTAGGCTTGACTGCTTTAATTCTTAGCATGATTGTAGTTGTAATTTGTTATTTACAACGATAAATTCTAACTTTTGATTGTCTTTTCCGCTCGTATGCTTCCATAATAATAAAAAGAAGGCGCTCTGCTGCCAAATTTAAATATATCGCAGCAAAGGACGACTACTTGCTAGCCAGCAAGCTTTGTAGGGACTCCTTTTCAGGGGAATATTGGAGTAAGTTGCTTTGCAAAGCTATGCTGGCAACTGAAAGGAAATAATTCATGAGAGTCTACTGGAACTGTTGGTGAGCAGTGACCTTCTGATAGCTCATGAACGTCGGAAGACGAGTAAAAGAAGCAACAAGAGCATTGTCTGATTCGACTAGCGCTATTTACCACCTGTGTTTATTTTACTAACGCTTTACGGATCAGAATAAAAACATCTATTGCACATATTTGGTCCACTCGAGTAGATGCTCTTTTAGCGTCAATCAGCAATTAAGTGGGCCGTATGACATTATTGCCGGTTGATGCTACCTTGAAATTGCAATGCGTCATCAGCTTTACATTTTCATCCTTTATGGCATCTGCAAAGACACTATCAGCGACATTAGTTAACTTGTGCGGGCTAGACAACACGATGCAGGCGTTGCTATTTATTTCCTTAATTCAAGAAAAAGATTTGGATTATCTTTTAAATTAAAAAGTGTTACTTCAGTGAAAATCATTTTGCTCAATACTCTAATGGTTCACGACAAAAGATTTTTTTCGATGTCACAACACAGTTTCACCAAAAGCCAATTATAATTGGTCAATTACGGACCAACAAGTGCAGGCTTCGCTCCGGCCTTGAGACTGACCTCGCTGCCAAGCGCCTTCGTGTAGCACACCATCCTCAAACTCGAAGAAGCCCTGGCAACTTGGGTGCTTCAGTGCCAGGCGAAAACCGTTGCCCTCACGGGGGAGATTATCAAGGTAAAGGCTAAGTGCTTTGCTGACCGCCTCGGGTTGGCTGAGGATGCTGACAAGTTTTTCAATGGATAGCTTCAGAAGTTCCAGCAGCGAAACAAACTCCGTTGCATCTGAATTCATGGTGAAAGTAGCTCCACAAATTAGGAAGCCATAGAAGCTGCACTGCCTGAACTCAAGGCAAACATAGCTCGATATGAGTTTAAATATGTGTATAACATGGATGAAACAGGTTTGATTCATTTCATTGTAAAGCATTTTTATACGAGACTCATTCTATTTTCTAGGCCTATTCTACAGCATAATTCCAGAAAAGACCATTTCACAGGAAGAATTAAAGGTCTTAAGAAGGACAAAGTGAGCTATATCTGGAATTTGAGTACTTTATCCTAACTGTACTTTGTTAAAAAAAAATTTCTGGTTCTTTCTTTCAAATTCAGACGCGTTTCACTAAAGCACTTACCGCCAATGCTGATGGCTCCGAGAAGCTAAAACATTTTTATTGGGAAATTCAAGATGCTACGCTGTTGCAAACGGCAGACAGGAGAACTACTGGGGTTTTACCGCAGGAGCAACAAGAAGAAATGGATGACTGATATCCTCTTCCACAAAAGGTGGCTCAAGAAACTTGACAATGACATGAGGGTTAGCTGTATTCCATGTGATAATGCAGGTGTACCTGGAATCAATTTAACCAAGCCTTGCCAGGGAAAGGGTAGGAAGATTATTTTCTTGCTAGATAATGCTTCTTCTCATAGAATGGAAAAACTGGATCTTAGGAGTATCAAGGTCGCTTTCCTTCTACTAAATTGCACATCAAAAATCCAGCCCATGGATGCTGGCATCATTGCCTCGTTCAAGCGCCATTACAAGCGCTCTCACCTTCAGAATGCTGTGAACCGTGATAAGCGAGGGGAGGCCAAGATCTACAAGGTTGACCAGCTACCAGCAATGCGGTGGTGTATGGGGGCATGGGAGGGTATTTCACTTACCACAGTAATAAACTGCGTTAGACTTGCGGGCCTCGTTGCAGCAGCACCGCAGTTGGAGATGATAAACACGGAGGAACAAGGAATTGAGCTAGAGCTGCATGAAGCCTTAGAGAGGCTACCACTGACGAACCCTACGGCAATTGAGTATTTATTGAGTCCGGATGAGGCAAAGATAGTGCACGAAGAGCTGGATGATGAGGAAATCATTGCCATGGTTCAGCAGGCAGAAGAGGAGGAGGGGGGTGAGAATCAGAAACCAGAGCATGTGGAGGAAGTTCAGGTCAACAAGCATGAAAAGCAAACTCCTTAGCTATAACTGCCACACTTCTTGCTTGATATGTCAAATCCTTTTGATAGGGCCTTCCTTCATAGGCGCATTTGGTCATTTCATATTTCCATACGTACAGCAGCCAATACGCAGCTTACCTTGGATACCTGGCTGCACCAGCTTAGTAATGTGCTGGGTACTAAATTTGCTCCCTCGGAAAACTTCAATTTTCTTTAAATCTTGTGAGTTTTGATTTATAAGTTAGATACCATAGAACGGTAGCGGTAGAGTCAATATCTAATAAGTTATGAGAGATTATAAGTTATGAGGGTATAAATTATTCGAGGGACAGTAAAAAGTACTAGTTGTTGACCTTACCCTTATTACAGTGAAGGTTACGAGCCTCGAAACTACACGTACTCAGGAGTACAGAGGAAGGCGGGTCTTTAGCTACCAAAGGTTATACAAAGGATTTTAATTTTGGGAAAAGTAAAATAAAACTGTATTGATATAATTAGTTGCCTACGTAACGATCTTCGATCTACTACTGATCTTATTATATTAATATCTAATTAAGTGTGGCGCCTCCTTGCGCACCGCACAATCGTGTCTTGAAACGATTAGCGGGGTTGATTTAGACTAAGAACCAATTAATAGAGGTTATGTCTTATTGCATCTATAATATCAAATTTGGTATTATTGGAACTACTTAAGTCAAAATTAATAAAGATAATAATTTTGTACTTCTTTGCTTATTTCTGGGTTTAATAAAAATACCGATTTTATTTGCATAATGATTTCAATCAATATACCGATTTTATCTGCATTATAATTTTAATCAAAATACCGATCTTGACCAAAATCAACCGGCGACAAAAAGTCTGTGCGCGTGGCCGCGAGGCCGCTAAGCTGGCAGCTGCACGGATCAGCGTAGCGGTCAGTAAGGCAAATGTTAAAGTAGACGCTAATGCGTCAACTGCGGGGGATATGTCACTTCCTACTCCCATTGGAGGTGAATGGGGTATATCACCTGTTGATGACATTGCAGGTGACAGGGACAATTCACCTGCTACACCAATTGTAGGTGACTGGTCCAAGTCGCCGTCATCGCCCGACTCAGTGGTAACTGGGAAGGCCGCCGGATCACCCAGGACCGCGTCCGTTAAACCTTTGGGTTTTAACGTGACCACCAAAGAGGTGATGACGAGTTTTTTTTAACTCGTCGGACCTCTTTGGTGGGGAGACATATTCAGATGACTCCGAGGGCGATGATAATTATGGTGACGTTAGTATGCGCCTCCAGAAACTACATAGTCGCGAAGGCAAGAGTGCTGTTGGTGGTGCTAGTTTGCATCACCAGAAAAGGAGTGAATCTAGGGATCGCTCCCAGGGCAAAGTTAACGTTAACGTTAACACGACCCAACAGGATAGGGACCGTAATACAATGCGGTTTGCTTCTAAATATAAGCCTTGGTAATCCTCGAAGAGGATAACCTTAACCCTTATTTGTTGATCTGATATGACCAACGATCAATAATATATTCCGTTATTCGACTCAAGCTTGGTGCGGATGAAACAGAATTCTTCTTCGATGCCTTTTATCGGCATCGGTGGTACAGTTGCTACGGGCAAAGGATGTCAAACCTTTGTTCCAAACTTAGACAGCCTTTGTGCAGAATGTTCAAAACATAGGCCGTGATGTCTGGCTTAACAAGCCAAATGCTTTCCGTGAACGGTTTGAGAAACGGACCGTAGTCGGTGCACGCTATAAGTTGCACCGTTTGTCTAGAGAGGCAGGAATTCCTTTCCTCTTGTGAGGTGTCATGCCCATACTGTTTTGAGGGTGCAGGTCATGCCCTCAGGAAGCAAATTCCCTTGTTCGGACCCCCTTTGCATCACGGTGGTTCCAGAAACTTTCAGCAAGAAAGCGCTTCTCACCACCTGAATCCATCAGTGGATGTGGGGGGGGGGAAAGATCGGGTTCGCGTCGTTTGTCGAGCCACATTTAACATCGTAATTTGAATCACACCCTTTAGTATTTAAGAGGGAATCGTGATCACGAGCGATCCCGTCGCCGCGCGCTAG
>NC_090615.1:6228139-6239214 GCF_004359215.1 Bremia lactucae | reverse complement strand
CGTTGCCCTCACGGGGGAGATTATCAAGGTAAAGGCTAAGTGCTTTGCTGACCGCCTGGGGTTGGCTGAGGATGCTGACAAGTTTTCCAATGGATAGCTTCAGAAGTTCCAGCAGCGAAACAAACTCCGTTGCATCCGAATTCATGGTGAAAGTAGCTCCTCATATTCGGAAACCATGGAAGCTGCACTTCCTGAACTCAAGGCAAACATAGCTAGATATGAGTTTAAAGATGTGTATAACATGGATGAACAGGTTTAATTCATTTCATTATATATTTTTTTTATACGAGCCTCATTCTAATTTTCTTAGGCCTATTCTACAGCATGGTTCCAGAAAAGACCATTTCACAGGAATAGTTGAAGGTCTTAAGAAGGACAAAGTGAGCTATATCTTGATTTTGAGTACCTTATCATAACAGTACTTTACAAAAAAAACCTTCTGGTTCTTTCTTTCAAAATCAGACGCGTTTCACTATAGCACTTACCGCCAATGCTGATGGCTTCGAGAAGCTAAAACATTTTTATTGGAAAATTCAAGATTCTACGCTGTTTCAAACGGCAGACCGGAGAACTGCTGGGGTTTTACCACAGGAACAACAAGCTGGAATGGATGACTGGAATCCAAGTACCAGATGCGCCTATGAAGGCCCTATCAAAAGAATATGACATATAAAGCAAGAAGTGTGGCAGTCATAGCTAAGGAGTTTGTTTTTCATGCTTGTTGACCTGAACTTCCTCCACATGCACTGGTTTCTGATTCTCCTCCTCCTTCTCCTCTTCTGCCTGCTGAACCATTTGCTATGATTTCGTCATCATCCAGATCCTCGTGCGCTGCATATGCCTCATCCGGACTCAATAAATACTCAATTGCCGTAGGGTTCGTCAGTGGTAGCATCTCTAAGGCTTCATGCAGCTCGAGCTCAATTCCTTATCCTCCGTGTTTATAATCGGCAACTGCGGTGCTGCTGCAACATGGCCGCAAACCTAACGCAGTTTATTACTATGGTAACTGAAATACCCTATCACGCCCCCATACACCACCGCATTGCTGTTAGCTGGTCAACCTTGTAGATCTTGGCCTCCCCTCGCTCATCACGGTCCACAGCATTATGAAGGTGAGAGCGCTTGTAATAGTGCTTGAACGAGGCAATGATGCCAGCATCCATTTGCTGGGTTTTTGAGGTGCAGTTTGGTAGAAGGAAAGCGACCTGGATACTCCTAAGCTCCAGTTTTTCTATTCAGTGAAAAGAAGCATTATCTAGCAAGAAAAGAATATTCCTAACCTTTCCCTAATAAGGCTTGGTTAAACTGAATTCCAGGTACACTTGCATTATCACATGGAGCACAGCCAACCCTCATGTCATTGTCAAGTTCTTTCAGCCACTCTGTTGGAAGATCGTACTTCCATACGTACAGCAGCCAATACGCAGCTTACCTTGGATACCTGGCTGCACCAGCTTAGTAATGTGCTGAGTACTAAATTTTCTCCCTCGGAAAACTTCAATTTCTCTAAATATTATGAGTTATTATTTATAAGTTAGATACCATAGAACGGTAATGGTGGAGCCAATATCTTATAAATTATGAGAGGTTATACGTTATGAGGGTATACATTATCCGAGGGACACCTGTACTAATAAGTATTAGTTGTTGACCTTTCACTAATTACAGTGAAGGTTAGGTACCTCGAAACTACACGTACTCAGGAGTGCAGAGGAAGGCTTCTAAGTAGCTACGGTTCTTTAGCTACCAAAGACAATATAAAGGATCTTAAATTTGGGAAAAGTAAAACTGTATCGATATAATTAGTTGCCTACGTAACGATCTCCGATCTATACTGATCTTATTAAATTAATATCTAACTAAGTATGGCGCCTCCTTGCGCACCGCCCAATCGTGTCTTAAAATGATTGGCGGGGTTGATTTCGACTAAGATTAACCAATTAATAGAGGTAATGTCTTGTTGCATCTATAATATCAAAATCTGGTATTATTGGAACTACTTAAGTCAAAATTAATAAAGATAATAATTTTGTACTTCTATGCTTATTTCTGGCCTTAATCAAAAATACCGATTTTATTTGCATAATGATTTCAATCAATAAACCGATTTTATTTGCATTATAATTTTAATCAAAATACCGATCTTGACCAAAATCAACCGGCGACAAAAAGTCTGTGCGCGTGGCCGCGAGGCCGCTAAGCTGGCAGCTGCACGGATCAGCGTAGCGGTCAGTAAGGCAAATGTTAAAGTAGACGCTAATGCGTCAACTGCGGGGGATATGTCACTTCCTACTCCCATTGGAGGTGAATGGGGTATATCACCTGTTGATGACATTGCAGGTGACAGGGACAATTCACCTGCTACACCAATTGTAGGTGACTGGTCCAAGTCGCCGTCATCGCCCGACTCAGTGGTAACTGGGAAGGCCGCCGGATCACCCAGGACCGCGTCCGTTAAACCTTTGGGTTTTAACGTGACCACCAAAGAGGTGATGACGAGTTTTTTTTAACTCGTCGGACCTCTTTGGTGGGGAGACATATTCAGATGACTCCGAGGGCGATGATAATTATGGTGACGTTAGTATGCGCCTCCAGAAACTACATAGTCGCGAAGGCAAGAGTGCTGTTGGTGGTGCTAGTTTGCATCACCAGAAAAGGAGTGAATCTAGGGATCGCTCCCAGGGCAAAGTTAACGTTAACGTTAACACGACCCAACAGGATAGGGACCGTAATACAATGCGGTTTGCTTCTAAATATAAGCCTTGGTAATCCTCGAAGAGGATAACCTTAACCCTTATTTGTTGATCTGATATGACCAACGATCAATAATATATTCCGTTATTCGACTCAAGCTTGGTGCGGATGAAACAGAATTCTTCTTCGATGCCTTTTATCGGCATCGGTGGTACAGTTGCTACGGGCAAAGGATGTCAAACCTTTGTTCCAAACTTAGACAGCCTTTGTGCAGAATGTTCAAAACATAGGCCGTGATGTCTGGCTTAACAAGCCAAATGCTTTCCGTGAACGGTTTGAGAAACGGACCGTAGTCGGTGCACGCTATAAGTTGCACCGTTTGTCTAGAGAGGCAGGAATTCCTTTCCTCTTGTGAGGTGTCATGCCCATACTGTTTTGAGGGTGCAGGTCATGCCCTCAGGAAGCAAATTCCCTTGTTCGGACCCCCTTTGCATCACGGTGGTTCCAGAAACTTTCAGCAAGAAAGCGCTTCTCACCACCTGAATCCATCAGTGGATGTGGGGGGGGGGAAAGATCGGGTTCGCGTCGTTTGTCGAGCCACATTTAACATCGTAATTTGAATCACACCCTTTAGTATTTAAGAGGGAATCGTGATCACGAGCGATCCCGTCGCCGCGCGCTAGCGGTGGTAGTCGATAATGTTTCTCGTGACCAGTTGAATAGTTGTGCGCAAGTTGCGAATGAACAATTGGCGAACAAAAGACACATCAGTCCCTTTCAAATGAGCTGTTGACAGCTTCTCAGACGATCTCTTCCTTGGAGGAAAGAGTTGATTGTCTGGTTCGTGAAGATCAGACACTGTCCCGAGCCCATAAGGCTTTGGCTCGGGACCATCAGGCTTTGGCGGATGCCGTCGACCGATCCGGTGTAATCCGGAATCGGAAGAAGCCTCGTACTGATAGTACGGGCGGAGACGTCGAGCATAAAACGTAGGATGCGTGTGCATTCTACGAGGCAGCTCGATCGTGTATGCATTGCCTTGGCGATGTAATACACGAAACGGGCCGATGTAGCTGGGCAGTAATTTATTGCTGCTTACATTCGTCACGTGTTCTGAAAGGTTTACCACAAACAGTAGGACAAGGTTATTAACATTGACTGAAATATGTTGGCTCTTCCTTTTTTGTCAAAGTTCCGTTTCTGTCGGTCCACCGCATCAGCGATGGAATCCTGTACGAAACAAACCACTACTTTTCTAGCAAGCAGAAAATCACCTGCTGACTCGGTTTAATGTTTGTTTTCAGTGCGGCTGGTTCGCACTGCGGAGATATCAATCTCCTTATTTTGGAGAGTGTTATCATTCTCATAGACAGTATTGTTTTCGCTGCTGAGTCTTTCAGCATCGTTGTCCAAGTCAGTAATAGTATATTGTTATTACTGAGTTTGTCCACTTCAATGTTATTTAACTCAACATTGCTTTCCTTCGCGTTGACCTTAAAACTAATGCGTTTAGCGAGTCCCCCCTGACTAAAAGAAACTTTCAAACAGGATAGGTATACATGTGCGGTGTAAGCCATTAACAAAAAACGGTGTATGCTTTGTAGAAGCATGCACTGAATTGTTGATGGCAAATTTTACCATCGGCAAGAACTCGCTCCAACTCTTAAAGGAGTGAACGTATCCGCGAAGTATTTCTTCAAGAATACGGTTTGTATGCTCCATCTGACCATCTGTCGCAGGATGATCCGAAGCTGACTTTTCTAGCTGTGTCCAAGTGATTTGAACAATGTTTGCCAAAATTCCGCCGTAAATCTGGGGCGAGCTGAGACCAACACACTGGGTAACCCATGGAATCAAAATATCGTGTCAACAAAGACACGAGCACAGCCTCTGGCTGTGGTCGACTCTGGGACGGCAACAAGATGTACCATCTTGCTATAACGATCAGCAAAAACAAGAATACTATTATTCTTTTGGTTGTCTTCGGGGAATCCGAAGACAAAGTCCATAGATACGGACTGCCAACACTGTCGAAACAGGCAGAGGTTGTAATGGAGCACGGGATGAAGCCGTTGAAAAAGCGGACGAACTTATACTGGTGTGACCAGAAGAAGTCGCGACTTATCGTGAGATAAGTCTTCAAATGTCCACGATACCTACTTATTGGTGCATCGTAGCACTCATACATGATGCTTAAATGCAAATCATTATGGGTGGGGATGACGACACGAGGTGTGTCGCCAGCAATGGCTGTGTGATACAGTAACCCATTGCGTGTCGTGTATTGATCTGTTAGGGATTCACACAATATTCGACAGTCCTTTTAAGGATTGTTAGGATGAAAAATTAAGGTAATTCATCAAACTTTTAAGAGCCTTAACTTCTTGATTAGCTCTTTTAACGTTTTCGAGTAATGTTGATGACACAACGCTTGCTGTTACAACAGTGCCCTTATGCCCACCGTTGATTTGCGCAGCAGGCACAAAATCGAGTCGGCGCGAAAGGGCATCAGCGACAACATTAAGTTGTCTTGGTTTTTATTCCTCGGAAAAATTAGACTTCGAGAAGAAAGACAACCAAATCGCTATCTTTGCGAGAGGTGTGAGTCGTTTACGGCTAAGCGGAAAGACGCTTGGTCCGTATATACATCGAACGGTCTATCTGCCAAGAGATAGAATCAGAACTTAGCCAGTGTATATCGCATGGCAAGGAATTCCTTGTCATGCACTGAATAGTTGCGCTCAGCTAATAGAAGCAGACGCGATTGATAACAGACGACGCGCTCTGCGCCGTCTGTGTCATATTGCATGAAAGCAATGCCGACTGCAAAATCGCTGGCGTCCCAGACCACATGAAAATGTCAGTCTTAGTCCGCAATTGCCAGGGCTGGCGATTGCATCAAGCTTTGCTTGATACTTTCAAAGGAACACTGACAATCAGCGTTCCATGACCACTTTACATTTTCTTCAACAAAGATGAAAGATGTACTGTCATTTCGATATAATTACGTGAGTATTAGTGCAGGTACGCCGCTAAGCCGAGAAACTTTCGACGTCCCTTGACATCAACTGTCACGGGCCAATCGGTTATCGCCTTGAATATATCCGGATCCGGGCGTACACCGTTTTTACTCACGATGCACCCAAAACGTGGTATATCGCTTGCAGCGAATATTTACTTCTTGAGATTTGCATACAACTTGTGCTTACGCATAAGTCTAAGAATCTTTCGGACGTGGGTACGATGCACTTCAACATCCGACTTTCCGCACATGGCTCTTCTCTGAACGAAGACATCACCAAAAGAACTCGGTGCGAAATCGCGGACCGATTTTGACAGATGTTACGCATCTGTTAAATGTCGCAGGAAAATTATTATGTCTCTGTGGCATGACAAGCCACCCCCATAGCATACTACTTGGGGTGCTTACTGCTGTTATAGGATATCCTGTTCCCGCAGAGGATCTGATAAAATTCATCCATCAGGTTTATTGAAGAAAAGTTAGTACTTGTTGACATGCCGTCAAGAATAACTCCTTTTCGTAGTATCGGCGTTTGAGCCGGTACCATTGCAGCGTTCAATTTATTGTAAGCATGCAGAATCCGCCATCCACCTGATGCTTTACGCACACAGAAGGTCGGAGAGCTATGTGGGGAAGTTGATTCCCTTACATGGCCCGCTGCTATGCGTTCGGCAAAGAGTTTGTCGATCGCTAATACTTATTCACGAGGCAATGGCCATTGCTTCATGACACATTATTCCAAACCTGATTATAGGTCGATTTCCTGTTGAGTGCCTTTATCATTAGGCAACTCGCACGGTACTGATTCAAGGAAGACAAAATTTAATTCTATGAAATCCTGATATAGAGGGTTTGTCTTCAAAGACTCCCAGGATTGGGACGTAAAGCGTCCAATCCGAGTCTTTTGATCCAGGACACTTTCATCCATCGAGAACACGTTCGTTTCCATAAATTCTAATGCCGACCGAACATCGGCCACGTACTTGTCATCTGTGACAAGTACGCAGATTTGCTTGATTTTTCCACTCCGCAGATCACGCAAGAACTGTTTAATTCTAGCTTCGGCAATTGCTTCGAGCTTCTAGCGATTGGCGCCGAGCAAAATTGTTTGGCGTCCCACAATCGATAGAACTTATGCGGCAAATTATTGGATACTATAATTTTCAAGGTGATGACGTTAACCTCATCGCCTGGACAGTTATACACAATGTTTGTGTGTGAGGAGAAACTTTCGTCAAATGCCTGCAAATCCTTTTGACGTTGCTGGATCATTAGGACGTTCCGCACCTACTGACCTCGAGCGTTTCATGACGATCTGCCTCGCCGTTGCAATTTTGACACAGCATTGGATCCGCGTCTCAAGCAGGAGGTCGATGTTTTCGCTCAGTTTTTCTAAGCACACTCATAGGCGTAGTGGCCAATTCTCTTACAGCGATTACATTTCACTAATCGTTTGTGACTGTTAGAGAGAGGTCTCTACATATGAGAGATCTATGAGTTTTGGACCTCCGTTTTCTTGTCATCTCGGAGCACGATAAGCACCAGAGTGGACAAAGTTTGTTTAAGACTGAAGTCCTCCTGTTCCGCTATAGAGATCGCTTAGGAGCAAGTAATAAAATTTATACTCTGTTCAAAAATTAGTAAATAAGAACAAGCATATATTCAGAGTGAATTGAAACTCCTTAATCTAGCGCTTCCATTTAACTTTATAGTTTAAGATGGCAACGAGGCTCATACCCTGTTACAATTGACTCTGCAGTCGCTCTAGGAATTTCGCACTGTTTTTTATTGACTGGCGTGTATACTTCATTGGATGTTGCTCTCTAGCAAGCATCCTTGTCTCGGTTTACTCGACTTATTTGAGTATTCGATCTTCGACGCTGCCTGTGCTTGTGCACACCCGTCAGTATTTAACGCAGCACTATGATGGGTGTAACATGAGTTCTTGCGCAGTCGCGCTAACGACCAAACCACAATTGTGGTCATCTCGCTGACTCGTAGAAGTCCAGACGCTTGTGGACGCTCCGAGACGTCCATAAAATGGCCATCTGATGAACCGGAGTCAAGCATAGTCATGGCGTGATGCTTTCAATTATTGCATGACTCGTACTGTCTGAACAATGACTTCCCAGAATGACATTAGATTTGTTATCCAAATAATCCAATACAATTAAAAATTTTGGTACTGTTTACTTTTAGCGTGTATTGGATGCAGACTACACGTTTATTTACTGTAACAGGTGCGCCTGTTGCTGTATGCACTCTCATCCTCGTTATCGATATATAGCACTCAACGAACTTGTGCCGAAGATCTTCTAGCGACTGGAGTTGAATAAAATTGTATGACTCCCCACAATCACAAGGGAACGAAGTAACAAATCCTTATTCACCTCAATTTGCAAGTAGTATTTGGTACCCTGAACCAAGTCAATTTCATGACGAACACCTCTATCCGGAGGTAAAACACATGGTGAATTATAACATGCCGCATCTTGGAGCTCCTTAATCAAGAAAAAAAGGGATCCGTAGGATCTTTAAGGATCGATGATCCATTTTGCACACTAAGTGCAACTTTTGTGTCATCCAGGACAGCTTCGTCTAGAAGTGACAATGAGTTTAAGTCGATTGTTGGTCGAATGACCACCGTCTCAGATAAGTCGCCAGCATTTAAGGCTCGGCCGCACCCATCAATAGACATTTCGTCTAGCTCTAAAAGAGAATGTAACGAAAGGATTGTACAAGGCTAACTTCTCCTTCAATATTACCGGTTAAGCGTGTATAATTGCTCACTCATATCACTTTGTGAGGGTTGTCATGCTTCGTGTTCATCCTGTCTTGAAGTGGAGACAATACGCCTCTTAGAGGCCGGGACATTCAAGTCTCCGGATTTTTCAGCCTGTATTGGTTCTATACAAGACATGGTGTCTTATTTGACATCCGACAAGAGTTAGGTAGCTCAACTTCCTTATCTAGCGAACGTTTTCGTGTCGCTTCACGTGAATTAAAAGGATTTGACCCAAAATGCCCTGGCGAACCGCCAATAGTGTCACTTTTAACACTCAATATGGTGCCACCTCGGCCGACCGCACTCGGTGGACTTAGACGTGCCACTCCACATATCTCAGGAATATTGCACCCTTGATGATTCGACCTTAGGCCAACAATGCTTTCAGCATTCAGTGAATCGTTATTACAACGAGTGTCACTCGACGGAGCACATGCCGTTCCACTTATTTCTACTGAGTCGGGCTCAAAATTAATGTTTTCAACATTTTAGTTTATTAACTCAGACATTACAATGTCTAAAACACTGAAAGACGCATGTTCAATGATCCGCGCCAATAGCGCTTTTGTTGCCTAGCAAAGGTGGGTTCATGACTCTCCAAAACTTTGCTAGGAACATTGCGCGTGGCGCCTAAGGTCTTAGACCTCCAATCGATCCATGGCTCATGGCGTTCAACCCGATTCATACCAAGGATGAGATCATATCTCAAATCCAAATGAAGGACGAGAGAGCGTTCCATACTGTCAAAGTCCAGAACTTCAAACCTAAGTTCCATGGAACTTTGGGAACAGTGACACGAGTCCCAGTCGCTAAGCGAACAGTGATTGTATCACCTTCATTAGCTTTAAGCGCCTCAACGTATTGTTGACTTCCACCAAGGGAGAGGCATCGAGCATAATTTCAAGACGCTCCTGAGTAAATTAAAATTGACCAGGGCTTATCAAATCCCTTTACAGTCGCTTGAGCGACTAGCAAGCCAGGCTTATACTCTCGCCCTGTGCTATTAAGCACCGAGCTAATCGGGGCTAGGTCCTATTAACTCTCACCCCCTTGAGGATCATCAGAGCCTAGGTCTCCCCCAGTAGGGCGCCACGCCTCTATTGGGTATCGACATTTTCCCGCACCGTACCAGATTTCTGGTGTAGGCAGTGAACGTTGCTCTTTCACGCTTTGCGCGCATTACGTAGTGGGCAGGCCGGGCGTAAATGTTTCGTGCTTCCGCACATATAACATCTACGATGGTCTTATGCTATTCCACAGCTTGAAGAGCCTTTTTTCCTTCCTTAACGAGGCTTGAATCCATGCGTTCCGCTCTATTAGACGGAACCCATGTGATCGAAGAGCTTGTTCGGTAAACAGGCGTGCTAACGCGAGCAGACTTAAAGTCGAACCCTGCGCGTAGCGCTATGGCAACTGCCACTTCGAAAGTGGCAGGATGAGATCGAAATAATTCCGTCCGAGCAGCGCACTCATTGAGACCCCACATAAAGATGGTACTACAATTGCTTCTTGCACCGGGTCTTGATGCATAGATGCAATGAGAATTCTCAACTCGTGGACAAAGTCCCCTAGGGTTCTTTTACCCTGTCGACTCGCTAGGAGCTGAGCTCGTACGCGAAAAGCCTGATCAGGCGGTGCAAACATGCTGGTCATTTTCTGTCTCAGCGAATCCCATGAGAGAAAAGCGTCGTTTATAGTAGTGCTGCACGATAGTGCCCACTCCATGGCTCTACCTCCAAGTTTGAAAATGGCCATAGCCACCTTTTGCCGTTCTGTTAAGAACAAGGCCGAGGCAATGGACATTTCCATCTGCTTAATTCAAAAAGAGAGATTTTCTTCCTCTTTTCCGTCAATATGTCTACATTTACAGCTAGAGGGCGAGCCCTCTGCTCTGAGTCAGGTACAGAGATGTACTGGGTTGGCATAGATGCCGCTAAGTGGTCTTGAACCTGACCGATACGGGAGGCCTCGTATCGCATAAGGCTTCAAGCCTTGCATGCAGGACCTCTGGTCCCTAGGAGATAATAAATTTCACGTGTTCAAGCCCAACTAAAGTTTTGAGCTTGTCAAAAGCAGCGCGTTGCGCTTCTGACAGCTGTTGTACCTCTTCCATTTTTGTGAGGGACTAGTCTTGTAAAGACTCAGCCGTAGACTGACTACGAGTGCTACCAGGTGTAGCGGAGCTACCTCGCTCCAAAAGTCAGAGGAAAACTTTCAGACTCAAAGAGTCACCTAGTTCTATTGAAATAATGGGTTTAACGACTCATCGAGTCGTACAAGCTATTAAAGCTTAAGGACTCCTAGTTGAAGGGATTCAGGGGTTCGTAGAACCAAGTGGCAATTAGTGGCCAAGAGGATATACCTTAGAAAGGCTTCTATCTCTTACAGATCAATGCGCAAGCTGTAACGGGGCACTACGACTTAAACTGCTTCAATACAAGTCCACTTCGCACTGCTTCAGTTGCGAGTGGTGCCTTACGTTATTCCACGTACACTAGTACGTGCAGAGGAAGACTTCTCTTTGAGGCAACTAGCTTAAAGAGGGTTAAATGAAAACTGTATTAATATAAT
>NC_090615.1:6208997-6220677 GCF_004359215.1 Bremia lactucae | reverse complement strand
AACTTCAAGGTGATGAGGGATACCTCATCACCAGGTGCAGAGACACATAATGATTGTGTGTCTGGAGCAACTTTAGTCAAGAGATTTGCAAATTCTCTTGAGGTTGCTGGATCAGTAGGGCGTTGCGCCCCTACTGACCCCGACCGTTTTTTGGCGGTCCGCTTCGCTGTTGCGATTTCGCAATAACGTCGGACCCGCGACCGTTGCCCTTTTTGGCATACGGTCCACAATTACGTTCAGTACCTTTCGGTTCTGGGCGTGGGGCACTGCACTCATGAGCGTAATGTCCCAATTTTTGGCAGCGATGGCATTTCTGCGATCGCTTACTGTTCGAAAAGCGAGGTCTCTCGCTTTCGACGTAAGATAGGTGCATGGGTTCTGGACGTCCTAGCTCGTGCCGTCTTGGAGGACGATACGATGACGAACTAGCTTGAGCCTGTCTCAAGCTAAAGTTCTCCTGTTCCGCAACGGATATTGCTTCTTCAAGCGTATCCAGTTCCAAGCGGAACAGGTGGGTGATTACGAGACCATCCGTAAGACCTTGCATGAACACTGTAACTAACGTACTGAGTTATTTGTAATACGACTCGCTAAGAGTCGTATGTGCTGGGCATATGCGTGAACATCACGCTTGCCTTGCTTGAGTTTCAGAAGCTCTGAACGAGCTGTGAACTCAGCCCTTGGTGGTTCAATCGTCTGTTTGAGCCGAACTTTAAAAGCCGCTAGCGGCCCAAAGAAGCATGGGTCGCGCAACTTAAGGCCCAACGGCCAAGTTTTGGCACGACCTGCCAATTTGATAGGGCGAACGCGACTTGGATTTGCTCGTCGATGATGTGACGTGCCCTTATGGCATCGTTTAACTCGACAAACCATCTTAAGAGGGGGTCTTGTTCGACTCCCCTATACTTATAGATATCAATCTTTCGAGTTTCGGGACGACGAGTATGCGTCATCCCAGGTACAGGGGTCTGTACCTGTTGTAATCTGAACAATTCTGCCTGTTGAGAGCCTTGCTGATTCAGCAAGGCTACTTTTTCCTTCATCTCGTCAAGTTCACGTTGTATGAACTTGGCATCTCTGTCCAAATTGGACAGCATTGCCAAGATTGCATCGTTTCCTACGGTCGAACTTATTCGTTCGACCGCACTCCATTCAATGTCACTTAGAATGGAGTAGCTTTCATGGGAAACGTGATGCGTATTCCCACTATCATCCAACATGTCCATGTTAGATGTGGAAAATGTGGTCTTTGGACGGACTACAAAGAGCTACCAGGTGTACCGGGGCACTACGACTTGTACTGCATCAGTACAAGTCCACTTCGCCCTGCTTCAGTTTGCGAGTGGTGCCTTACGCTATTTCTCGTACACTAGTACGTGCAGAGGAAGACTTCTCTTTAAGGTAACTAGCTTAAAGAGGGTTAAATGAAAACTGTATTAGTATAATCAAGTATCTCTTCTATCTAACTTGTAAATGCTAACTTAATTATAATCTAATACTAATTATGCAATTGAATTCTTATCTTATCTTATCTGTATCTCTCTTTTGTCAGCTGATTAGTCTGCGGAATAAATAGATATAATGGTCTATACCTATTCATGGATAAGAATTTTGAACATTTCTATATAAAGTAATATCATCCGAATAGTAACTCCCTTTTAGATAATATATTAATTAACAACCTTTAAGTGTTAATTTCATGTAACGATACACCCCGTTACACAAGCCTTAGGAAGGCCCGTCGAGTGACACTCGTTGTAATAACGATTCACTAAACGCTGAAAGCATTGTTGGCCTTAGTCCAAATCGTCAAGGGTGCAATATCTCCGAGATACGTGCCTAAGTCCACCGAGTGTGGTCGGCCGAGGTGGCATCATTCTGAGTGTCAGTAGTGACTTGACGCTTTAAGATCAAAAGGGGAACTGCACTTTATTTAACTTTATAAATCTAAAAACCTTACCCTAGCTAATTTAAAATAAATTTCGGCCGCCAGATTTATATCTGGCGGCGACACATTTGTTACCCATAATAAATGAGATTTAACTAACTAAAAAATTTAAAATCCATAAAAGGGTATTTTGCCCATAAAGAAAATGTACCACAACAACGGTTCTCCAACCGATGGGTGTCCCATTACATGTCAGGTCGGCGCCAATATGACAGGCTTCGTCATGGTGTCAAGCTCGCCTCGCTGTGTTCGGATAAAAGAAGCCAAGGCTATTGCCAAGGCAGTGCGAGGGTACGCGAAGCGCTTGAGTTCAATTCTCCCTGACATTGTCAGAACTCACCTCGTCGATCGGAACGATTCGATCTATAGAAATGCCCTCGCCCTTCATAAGGCTTGCTCGCGGATTTCTCTCGTGGTCGGAGTCTTTGCGAACAATGCTGCCGCAGCCGAAACTAAAAGAAGAGACGGCTTACACATCGCCATTTTCTGCTGTTTCGCGAGCTTTGCCGCTCGAGTGCGGACTCACGACGCCGTCATCTTGCGGCATATGCCCCAGACGTCTGGATGGGCCATAACGTGAGGATGGACGCACATATTGCGTCTCGAGCTTAGGCACCCCACACTGCCGTCATGTGAGCGCGTTCGTCGTAATGTTCTTGTCGACACTGCTTTCTAAATCTTTTCGACGCACTTGGCCATTTCAGGGACCGCCCGAGTGCACTAAAGGAGTTTCTTCGCGTTTGGATACGCGTGTTTGTGTAGGATAGTACGAACGACGAAAGCGATACGGTCTTGCTTGTACCCGTGGGCATTTCGAGCATACAGTGGCCATGTGCATCGAAAGATCGCTTGAGCTCCCGCTTGTACTGGAGCTGCTCCGAGTACATGCGGTCGTACAAGACGATCACTTTCAACTCATCAATGTCGACTTTCATTGCGGAGAGGCGACGTGAAAGACGCGGTGACACCACGCAAGAGCCACTCGAGTCCGCGTAAACCCCCTTTTAAAGAAGAAATTGACGTCGCACAGGTCGGCTTTTGATTACTTGTCCCCGTTTCATTATACGTATCATAAGAGAGAAACGGGTATGGATGCAACAGGCTATTGCTATGGTGAGTACAGAGATTCAAGAGGCATTGAACCAATGCAAGCAAGTGGAAGGGTACGAATCGTTTGCGTTGTTAGACTGCAACGCATCCATGATGCTGGCGATAATGACGACGTTGACGACTTTCAAGCAACACTGCCACCTGCTCGTACGCACTGGAATTCACGGTATGGAGTGCAGCGTTTGAAGGAAGAATTCATAGCAAAGGAAATTTTGAAACAATGTACCAGAAAGCAACAACCCGCGCGACTGAAACGTGTTGTGTGGTACCAGATTTAGCCATTGGATCGGACCAAGAACATCAAACCAGAATCATATTTACTGGGCAACATATGATGAATTTTTTGCAGTTCGATAGCAATGACTTTCGGCAGCACGTGGATCAAATTTTCAAGACGTCTCGGGTCATGGCTTGAACTACGTCTTCATTAAGACGCTCTCCCCATCGACCAGGCATTCGTCGCCCATTGGCAGCTAGCTTTAAATGCTCGCCATTGATGCTCATGCTACCTGTATCTCACGACGGATTGCTCATATTCAGGACCCGCTTTAGCCTGATAATAACGTCGGCAAATTCTGTTGCCGCATTAGGCAAGTTTTTGAGACTATTCCGACTTTTTTAAAGCTTTGTGATGGCTTTGATTGTACGAGGAAGTATCATGACCATCGTTCTTGCACGCAAATGAACGGAAAAACGCGAGCTTGACGATCGATTTACGAGCTTCAGCGTAGAACTCGAGGGGCACGAGGTTGGTTATGACGAGGCAACGTGCGAACTGAGATGCCACGTCCAGTTGCCGCAGCGTCGCCGTCGCGTAAGTGATGACATTTCCGTGCTTTTAGTCAATTCATTAAAAATTTATTGTTTTTGCAACATAAACAACTCAAACTGAGAAAGGTAAAGGAAAGACATAACGAGATGCTAGCAAACGACTTTGAGAAGCGACAAAGAACGTCAAGAGTTGGGACAAGTGCTGCCTCCTCCGTGTCAACTTCGTCTTCGCCAGCTCTTACTGTTGCAAATATGAGGAAAAGGAATGCAATTTACGCGGAGGACGTTGTGAAGGCGAAGCAAGCCTTACAGGAAAAGTTAGACAGCCCGACTGGCAGCGCTCCGTTTGTTGATGAAGATGGAGACGCTTCGTGGGGGCCTGTTGTTGTCAGCAGCTTATGTACGTGGAAAGAGTTTAAGCGATGGCTCAACAACAACGACGGACGCTTGAGACGTTGGGTTTACGAGCCGTTTAGTGATGAAAACCAAAAGGGACGAGTACTCATCTACAGTCTGCCGTCTCCAGTGCACAGCGGCGCGACAAGCGCGATTACAAAGTCGATCATTGAGCAAATTTTAGAAGCAGGAAATGATATTCACCTCATTTCATCATTGGACATTGAACAATTCACATGTAGAACTGGCGATCGTGGACAAGAACCAGACTCTTCTCTCACTCCAGTGAATCTAACGATCGGTGGAGGTGTGATGAGGGCTGCAGAAAATGCTCCATTTCCAAACCTCATTATTGAAGTGGCTTACAAAAATGAAACCCTGAGGGCACTTCGAGCCAAACTCGTGCGGTGGATGGATCCCACATATTCGTCGGTTCAAGTGGCGATCGGAATCAAAATGTTCTCAGTAAATTTGCGTCGAGTTGCTATCTTGCACCAACTTGGACAGCCAATTGAAGAAGTGGAGTTTGGGCAGAATCGCCCAGGTCCGTTGACAATTTCATTTCGTCTTGGCGCAATATACACTGGTGCTGTTTTGCCGCCATCTTTGACTGGTCATGAAAATGATCAAATTGTTATCGACCTTATTGCCCTGCGAAGAGTGATTGACGCGCGAATGTAGCTTCCGTTCAGGCTGACAACTAGGTTTTTCAACCGTTTAACTACATTGCCCTGCATATCGGGTTTGTGAAATACTTCTAAAGACAATTTAACAACACCCATTTGTTTCATTAGGCCGTAGCTGGTTTCTCCTTCTCATGTGTACAAAAAAGCATTGGCTTTCCGTAGACCAGTCCATGCGTACTTCTGTACCGTTTCCTGGCTTCCTACTTCCAAATTCTGCCATGGCTTGCGTTTCATTGAGGTCTATAGCTTTCATAATCCTGTTTCCATTATACACTGATTTCTACCGGAACTATGAAGAACTCGGACCCGGGCGTCATTTGCATGAACAGATCTACCCCGTTCTAGAGATCATGGCTGGAGGAAACATGCCGTTGCTAGTCCACGGGGAAGTGACCGACCCGTTTGTCGATCTCTTTGATAGAGAGGCGACGTTAATTAAGCAATCCTTGAAGCCCCTCGTCAGTAGGTTTCCACGACTCAAGATCGTCATGAAGCACATAACCAACAAGGAGCACATTACCACCAAGGAGCAGTTGATTTCGTGCTACAAGCCCCTTCCAACGTTGCAGACGACAGCAGTTGTTGTATAACCAAAACGCCATTCTTCAAGGAGAATTACATCCGCACAAGTTTTGCCTGCTTGTTAAACTCAAGCATGAGACGCATCGTCACGCTCTGCTGAAAGCAATTGCCTCGAGAAATCCAACATTCTTTCTGGGAACCGACAGTGCCCCGCACGTCGCATCGAGTGAACAATTCGGATGTGGCTGTGTGGGCATCTACTCGGCGCATGCGGCGCTTGAGCTCTATGCCGAAGCAATTAAGAATGATCAACAAGCTCGCTTTTTGGTTCATTTGCGTGTGAGAATGAAGCAGACGATTACGGATTAGCGCGCATTTCAAACGGCCAGATTGTCTTGAAAAACCTCGCGTGGTAGGTCCCAGCGACCTATTCGTTCGACTCAAGAACGAGTTGTGCCTCTTAAGGCTGTCAGAATAATTGCTTGGCAGCTGCAGCAGTAGATAAGTACATCCACAAAGACCTCCACGTCGTGCAAATGGTCTGTAAGTACTCTTGACTCGTCAATTGTAATATTTCTGTAGCACCAAATTTGACGAGCTCCACATCGCTTGCTTCCGCTTGATACTTTGTCGCAAACGATTCGTACCCTTCCACTTGCTTGTATTAATTCTAATGCCACTTGAATCTCCGTACTCATCATGGCAATAGCCTGTTGCACCCATACCCGTTTCTCTCTTATCATATTATCCAAAACCATTTCTCGCATCCTTGCCGCATGTTTCTTCTCAATCATTGCAATCGCCCGCTGACGTCTGCGTTCGATTTCCTCTTCTTCTTTACATTGGGGCGGTTTCAATACGTTTCGACGGCGAGCTCGCTCGTTCTCGGCCGCTTCAATGATCCATTGGATCCAAGAAGCCCGTTCCATGGCCTGTTGCTCTTGTTCTTTAAGCATCACAACATGTTCTATCGGACTAAGGATTGGATTTCGAACGAGTCGTGATGATGGTGTCGGAGCAAGCGAATCGTAATAGGAAGAATCTGGAGTACACACGAGCGCACTCGGACATATCCGACAAGCACTAAACCGAAGAGACGATCGATTACTTGTTCGATTTGCGACCTCGAAGCGGTCGAAATGGCACTGCCGTGACGCGAAAGACCTGGGGCGTCCTGAAACGGGGACAAGTAATCAAAAGCCGACCTGTGCGCCGTCAGTATTTTCTTTAAGAGGCGTTTACGCGGACTCGAGTGGCTCTTGCGTGGCGTCACTGCGTCTTTCACGTCGCCTCTCCGCAATGAAAGTCGACAGGAATTGATCTTCTTGTACGACCGCATGTACTCGGAGCAGCTCCAGTACAAGCGGGAGCTCATGCGATCTTTCGATGCACATGGCCACTGTTTGCTCGAAATGCCCACGGGTACAAGCAAGACCGTATCGCTTTCGTCGTTAGTACTATCCTACACAAACACGCGTATCCAAACGCGAAGAAACTCCTTTATTGCACTCGGGCGGTCCTTGAAATGGCCAAGTGCGTCGAAAAGATTAAGAAAAAGTGTCGACAAGAACATTACGACGAACGCGCTCACATGACGGCCGTGTGGGGTGCCTAAGCTCGAGACGCAACATGTGCGTTCACACTCACGTCATGGCCCATGCAAACGCCGCAAGATGTCGTGAGTCCGCACTCGAGCGGCAAAAGCTCACAAAACAGCAGAGAATGGCGATGTGTCGGCGTCTCTTCTTCTGGCATCGTAAATCGTAGAACGAGTATGTTTCAATCGCGTCTATTATGCGCCCCAAGAAAACCCGAAGGTGCTTGGTCAATAATCTGCCTAACTCTTAAAGACCCTAGACCCCGCCGTAAAGTTGCCACCCGTCATTTCTTCCAGCTTCAATTTGCCATCACGCCCACGAGTTTGCAAGGTTCGCGAGTCCTTTTACCACATCTGCAAAGTTCATGGAATCGGTATTTTCAGCACTATTGTAACCAGATCTTTGGGAATCGACATAGCTACTCTCATCTCGATACTCAATCTCCTGTCGCTGTTCGTCAACCATATTACTGACCCAGGAACTTTTAATATGGCTGACCCCAGAAATTTCTAATATTGCTGACACCAGAAACTTTTAATATAGCTAAAGCATTGGCGTTCACAAAAGCCGATAGAAACCCACCTTTACACCGTGCTTGGCTTCAAACGCGTCCTTGTACTTTTTGAGAAATAGATCCATAAGCTTCGACATGTCGACTTCCTCGAACGTCGTTAAAGTAGCCGCCGTATTCTGAGATGTTTTCAGCCATTCGGCCGTCCATAGACGATTAAAACTCCATTTCTCACGACAAAAGGAATGCCCAGACATGACCAGTAATGATCGACGCCAGCAACCGATTCAAGGGTCGAAGGTGGTGTCAAAGCTTGCGGGACAGGATCGGAAGAGGCGTTCTAGCTGCAGGAGTCGCTGTCGGAGCTGCTGCTGGATCTGGAGCTGCATCGGGCTTCGAGATAGGAGTAGAACAATCATTTCCACGTAGAATGGAGAAGGCGGCACGCCAATCTTCAGAATTTGGTCCCCGACGCGTTTCGAGTCGTGTATTTTAGTGTCGGAAGGCGTGTGGCGCACACGGATTTGTATCCATTATACGAGTTCTACAAAAAGAATCTCATAGATCGGAATTAGCTCTTATGTTGATTGAATTTCATTGCCGTCCACCAAGTCTTATTTAGATTGGCTAGTTACTATTTCAACAAGTCAAAATTGAATATTGTCTCGATGTGGTACGTTGATTATTGACTAATCACAGTCGGGTATTCTTGGAACGCAGGATAGACGCGATTGAAACATGTTCATTCCTCATGAAGACAACAGTACGTGTTCGCAGATGCTTATCGTGAACGCGGGCTAAGAACATATTGCAAAGGCATGATATGAGAGAAAGAGTGGGAAGAGCGATTGGAGTGGCATCGTAATACCATTCAAGCGACGGATTTGGAGCGAGCAAGACGGATGGATGAGGATCAAGGAGCGACAAATGGTGGCTTGTCGTTTGGGTATTTGAAGTGACTGTATGAAAAGCAAACGGCAAGGATGCAAGTGGTATGACATGAAGAGATTGCAGAGTTTTATACGTATTATAAGAGAGAAACGGGTATGGATGCAACAGGCTATTGCCATGGTGAGTACAGAGATTCATGTGGTATTGAACCAATGCAAGCAAGTGGAAGGGTACGAATCGTTTCCGACAAAGTTACACGCGGAAGCAAGCGATGTGGAACTCGTCGTATTTGGTGCGACGGAAGAATTACAATTAACGAGTTAACAGTACTTGCAGATTCTTTGCACGACTTCAAGGTATTTGTGGATGTAAGTGTCATCACAAAGCTTCAATTTGATGGTTAAATGTCGTGGTCGTCGTCACACAAAATAAAAAGAGCAACAGCAAGCGTTGTGAGCTACGAGTTTCCGTGGACATTCCATTTAATCAGCGTCATTGGATTTCATATAACGGCGTCGCAAGTGTCTTGTTGGTACAAGGCTTGACAAGCGCATTCTACTGATTACGAGAGCTTCCGCTGATTTGAAACATGTTCTCGTCGAGCGTGGACTGAATGACCCGTACGTCGGTGGCTTGTCATCGTACGAATTGTTACTCGTGGTGGTCGACGTGCTTCAAGAACAAGGGGCTTTAATCGCTACGGTTGTTAGACTCCAACGCAATTATGATGCTGGCGATAATGACGACATTATCGACTTTCAAGCAGCACTGCTAGCTGCTTGAACGCACTGGAATTCACGGTATGAGACGCTGGGGAGCGCAGCGTCTGAATGGAGAATTCATAGCAAAGGAAATTTTGAAACAATGTGCCAGAAAGCAACAACCCGCGCGACCGAAACGTGTTGTGTGGTACCAGATTTGGCCATTGGATCGGACCAAGGACATGAAACCAAACCATATTTATGTAGCAACAGATGATGAATTTCTTGCAGGTCGATGGCAATGACTTTCGGCAGCACGTGGATCAAATTGCAGTCGTGTTGTGCGAAGAAGCGGCTGTCAAGACGTCACGGGTCATGGCTTGTGCTACGACTTCATTAAGACGCTCTCCATCGACCACGTCGCTTAATGGCAGCTGTAAATGCTCGCCATTAATGCTCATCTTACCTGTATCTTTCGACGGATTGGTCGTAATTCAGGACCCGCTACAGCCGGATAATAATGTCGGAAATCTTGGTACCGCATTAGTCAAGTATCCGAGATATTATCGACTTTTTAAGCTTTGTGATGGCTTTAATTGTATGAGGAAGTGTCATGACCATGGGCAAAACGAAATATGTGGCAACCATGCGTCAACCATGGTCTCAGCATCTGTATATTCACAAGAGCCAATGTGTCGCATGTCAGTATTTGCCATGAAGACCCGAAACGAGCGCACAAGCTTGGACAATACCTTCGTCTGATCCGTCAGCTGCCTTAGTCAATCTTATCTACTGCTACAGCTGCCAAGCAATTATTTTGACAGCCTTAAGAGACACAACCCGTTCTTGGTCGAACGGATAGGTCGCTGGGACCCACGCGAGGTTTTTCAAGATATTCTGGCCGTTTGAATTGCGCGCTAATCCGTAATCGTCTGCTTCATTCTCACACGCAAATGAACCAAAACACGAGTTTGTTGATCATTCTAAATTGCTTCGGCATAGAGCTCAAGCGCCGCATGCGCCGAGTAGATGCCCACACAGCCACATCCGAATTGCTCACTTGATGCGACGTGCGGGACACTGTCGGTTCCCAGAAAGAATGTTGGATATCCCGAGGCAATTGCTTACAGCAGAGCTTGACGATGCGTCTCATGCTTGAGTTTAACAAGCAGGCAATACTTGTGCGGATGCGGTTCTCCTTGGAAAATGCCGTTCCGGTTATACAACAAGTGCTGTGATCTGCAACGTTTGGAGGGGCTTGTAGCACGAAATCGACTGCTCCTTAATGGTTATATGCTCTATGATCGTGGGAACCTACTGACGAGGGGCGTTAGGATTAACTCAATGAACGTCGCCTGTCTATCAAAGAGATCGACAAGCGGGTCGATCACTTCCCCGTGGAGTAGCAACAGCATGTTTTCTTCAGCCATGACCTCTACAGCCGAGTAGATCTTGTTCATGCAAATGACGCCCGAGTCCGAGTTCGTCGTAGCCCCAGCTATGATATCTGATACAATTATCGCGCTTTTTCTGGGGTACGTGGAACATGATGCCTTCACGATAGGACAGCGCTGGCTAGGTCGTGACACATAGGCTCTTGTGTATTTTCAAACAATAGAACGGCTTGGACGACCGGATGGAATGTATCATATCGGTATGTAGCACCGGATGGAATCAGTGTATTATGGAAACAGGATCATGAAAATTATAAACTCAATGAAACGCAAGTTATGGCAGACTTTGTAAGTAGGAAGCCAGGAAACGGCACAGAATTACGGCATGGACTGGACTCGGAAAGCCAATGCCTTCCTTGTACATAACGGCTGAATGAAATAAATAAATGTTTATTAAATTGTTATTAGAAGTAATTAATTAATCTAGCTCGATACATTTGTAATAAGAGTGAAATAGTCCAAAAAACTAAGGTTGTCAGCCTGAATGCAAGCTACATTCGCGCGTCAATCACTTCTCGCAAGGCTATAAGTCATTTTGATGACCAGTCAAGATGGCGGCAAAGCAGCACCAGTGTATATAGCGCCAGAGGAAACGAAATTGTCAACGGACCTGGCCGATTTCTGCCAAACTCCACTTCTTCAACCGGCTGTCCACGTTGGTGCAAGATAGCAACACGACGCAAATTTGCTGAGAAAATTTTGATTCCAATCGCCACTTGAATAGACGAACATGTGGGATCCATCCATCGCACGAGTTTGGTTCAAAGTGCCCTCAAGTATTCATTTTTGAATGCCACTTCGATGATGAGGCTTGGAAATGGAGCATTTTGTGCAGTCCTCATCACCCCTCCACCAATAGTTAAATCCACCGGAGTGAGAGAAGCGTCTGGTTCTTGCCCACGATCACCAGTCCTACATGTGAATTGTTCATTGTCCAGAGACAAATTAAGATCAATGTCATTTCCAGCATGTTGAATTTGGTCAATGATGCTCCATTTCCAAACCTCATCATCGAAGTGGCTTACAAAAATGAAAACCTGAGGGTACTTCAAGCCAAACTCGTGCAATGGATGGATCCCACATGTTCGTCTG
>NC_090615.1:6165276-6208987 GCF_004359215.1 Bremia lactucae | reverse complement strand
TTCTGCCAAACTCCACTTCTTCAACCGGCTGTCCACGTTGGTGCAAGATAGCAACTCGACGCTAATTTGCTGAGGAAATTTTAATTCCAATCGCCACTTGAACAGACGAACATGTGGGATCCATCCATTGCACGAGTTTGGCTTGAAGTACCCTCAGGTTTTCATTTTTGTAAGCCACTTCGATGATGAAATAGTAGTAGATCCTTCCATTCCACGTAGAATGGAGAAGGCGGCACGCTAATCTCTACAAATTTGACCACGTTGGCCAGTATGATAGTAATCGTACCGCTCTTTGGGGGCGCGGACGTCGACGCTCACTTTGTCCGTCTGCAACTCCACCACGACGTCGTCCTCTGCTAGCTTTGCGAAATACTGATACGTAGCTCATTATGATTGGTCCTGAAGAAGACTCGCTGTTGCTACTGCCACAAGAATTTTCACGAGGTGCCTGGACGTTTGGCTCATCGGCAACAACGAGTGGATATTCTATTTCAAAGGAATTGCGAGGGTTTGATAAGTATTTAGTGATTCAACAAATATGTCGGAATTTTTAAACTTGTTTTTCTTTAGTCTTACTGTATTGGCTGCTTCAGATAAATGAGTGCGTTTTTCTTCTCACAAGCTTAAAGCATCATGCTTGGGATGATCTTGACCTACACTGACAAGGAGAAGTGTTGCTTTGCGGAAATAGGAAGAAAGGAAGGATTTATAAAGAAAGTAAAGACCTAATTTTTTTCAGGCTGATCATGTGATTGTAAATTGTCATCTCGATATTCACACTTTCCAAATTTGTTATAAGTGTAACGGGAGATAAATATTATTTCCTGTAAGAGATGTAATAAATGTTTTTTCCAATGAGAGGAAATAGATAAAGAAGTACAAATTATTATCTATATCAATCTTAGCTTAATACTTCCAATATTACAATATTTGGTAATATTGATGCAAAAAGACATTAGTTCTATCGATTGGTTGATCTAAGTCTAAATCAACCCCGCCAATCGTTATAAGACACGATTGTGCGGTGCGCAAGTAGGCGCCATACATAGCTTGTTATTGATATAATAAAGTCAGTAGTAGATAGAAGATCGTTCGGTATGAACTTGATATATAAATACAATTTTACCTTTTCACTATTTTAAAAGCCTTAGAACTAACCTTTGGTAGATAAGACTACTTAGTTACATGTGCACGTCGTGTACTTGAAGTAATCAGGGCGCACCACCTTCACTGTAATTAGTGTAAGTTGTCAAGTACTGTAAGGTGCCCCGTTAAACCCAATAGCACTTCGTAGTCCGTTAAGCGGCCCACGCACGTTCCATTCAATAGGGACATGTTGCTTGAAAAAGGAGCGAGCTTATGTCCCTTAAAAAGGGTACCACGCAACGTGTGAAATTTGAGTGGCATTGAATGAGAGCGATCGAACGGATGAGTTCGGTCGTCGGCAGGCCAGCTGTTGGCGCCATGCTGTTCACTCTAAATACAGATGAAAAGCATGCGGCCATAGCCGAGATCATACAACATGAACTCGACGGAGCCCAAGAGAAAGTAGCCTTACTCGACAAACAAGGCTCTTAATACGCGGATGTATTAAGAGAATAGGGTGCTCAACAAACGAAACTTTTGAGACAGCAGCATTTACATGCTGCTAGCGACGCCTAGACGTCGATTCGAAAGCTTAAAGATCAAAATCTCTAAGTTTATGGCAGTTGAAAGCGACTCTCTTTTATAATAATTGGTGAAATAAGATGACGCCACAGAAGCTGGCCGAATCAGCGATGATGCGACGAAAGTGAAATTTGGCATGTCCAACTTAGCCGGACGTGCCAAATCTTTGGCCTTTGGGCTCAAGCTTACGATCCATTAGTTTTTGGGTCGTATGAGGTGTTAAGACCCCGCTCAGACAAACATTTGAGCCACCACGTGCCGAAATTAGGGCGCGAGCCGAGCTCCTGGATCTGAAGCAGGGCAAGCGTAACCTTCACGATTATGCCCAACATACACGATACCTGGTCAGTTGTATCGTGAATCATCCAATTAGTGACCAGGCACAGGTAATTGTGTTTATTAAAAGTCTTGCAGACGGTCATGTTAAGACCCACTTGTTCTGGCTAGAATTAGAGTCGCTAGACCAACCGATCTCTATAGCGGAACAGGAGGACTTCATTCTATAGCAGGCTTTTGTCCACCCTGGAGCTTATCGTCCGCCGAGGCGACAAGAAAACGGAGGTCCAGATCCCATAAACCACTCGTATGTAGAGAGCGAGAAACCTCAATCTTCGACATACAAACGATTAAAAAATGCTATTGTTGTCAAAAGACGCCTATGAATGTAGTGCCCGACGCTCAGAGCCTAAGAACACTAGGCGAAGCGATCGATATCCCGCTAGGAACAGCGGAGGAGGCGATTCCTACGCTTTTTTGAAATTGCAACAGCGAGGCAGATTGTCAAAAGGGTGGATGGGGGAAGTTGGTGCGGAGCGCCATACTGATTCAGCAACGTCAAAGAATTTGCAGGTCTTTGACGAAAGTTGCTCCTCCCACACAAAGACAATGTGTGAAACTGCCCCACGCATGAGGTCAAACTCATCACCCTAAAAATTATAGCGGAAAAATTAATGCGCCACTCAAGTCCCAAGTCAATTTTAGGGCGTCAAACAATTTTATTTGACGCAAATCGCTAGATGATCGCCGGCTCGAGTCTGTTGAGCGCGATATCTCTTTAACGAGGATGACAATGCGCCTAGCAACAGGCGCATCTGTCACAGTAAAGTAACGTCAAATACATAAACAGTATGATGATAATTTTATCGTACTTGATTTGGATGTCAAATATGTCATCCTTGGATTAACATGGCTCAGAAAGCTCGAGCCATGTATATATTGGCAGCATGAAACTGTGACGATGCATATCTCTTGTCCATCAGATGGCCAAACCGATGAACGCCTTGGAGTGTGCATGAGCGTGTGGATGTAGTGCGATGGCCTCACTTGTGGTTCAGGCGTTTGCACGGCTGCACAAGACTTCAGTGTGAATACTCATCACACTGTGGAGTTACATTCAGACGGCTGTGCACGAGCACAGGCAACGTCGAATGTCCATCATTGTGATGTGGACATAGTTACTGACGGCTGTTCACAAGCACAGGCAGCGTCGAAGTTCGACTACTCAAATAAGCTGAGTGGTACGAAACAAGGAAGGTACCTTCAGAAATAAGTTACAAAAAGAACTCTAAGACATTAAATGTCGTAGTAAACAATGGATCAAGTGTAGGCGCTTATGCACTTGATCTGATAGCGCCTCCGGAGTTAACTTTCGAGATAACTTATCTGCCAACGCTAGAATCGAATCGGTTCCTTCGTGATTTGCGTAGTTGCAAAGTCAAGCAGATCTACTTGTCACAGATGACAAGTACGTGGCCGAATTTTGGTGGGCAAAAGTATTCTTTGAGAACAACCGGGTTCTCAGTAGCTCATCGGTGGACAAACGTATCCTCGAAGAAAAAGTCTCGGATTGAAAGCATTTTACGTCCCAATTCTGGAAACCTTGAAGGACAAATTCTTTACATCCCAATCCTGAAAGCCTTTGGAGACAAGTCCTTTATAAAATGTTTGATCATATCCAATGATGTATTCCTTGCGTTTGAACCGTACGGGTTGTCTAAGGATAAAGACACTTGACATAAGATCGACTTAATGCCAGGTTCGAATTACTGTTTCATGAAGCAATGGCCATTGCCTCGTCAATAAATATTAGCGATCGACAAATCTTTGCCGATTGCTTAGCAGTGGACCATGTAAGAGATTCGACTTCCCCGCATAGCTCTCTGATCTTCTGTGAGCGTAAAGCAACGGGGGGGGGCGGTTTGCGCATGCGTAAAAAAAATGAACGCTGCAACGGTACCAGCTCAAACGCCGATACCCCGAAAAGACGTAATCATTGAAGGTATGTCAAAGAGTACTATCTTTTTGTCAACGGATCTGATGGATGGATTCTATCAGATCCTCCATGCGTGAACAGGATATCCCGTTCACATCAGTAAGCACCCCAAGCGGAATTATACGGGAGAAGCTAGTCATGCCACAAGGATTAAGTAATGCCCCTGCGGTAATTAACAGATGTGTAACCAATCTGTTAAGATCGGTGAGGGATTTCGGACCGAGCTATATTGATGACGTCTTCGTTCATAGCAGAGCCATGAACGGAAAGTCGGACATTGAAGTACATCGCATCTACATCCGGAATGGTCTACACTTATGCGCAAGCCTATGTTCAATGCGAGTCTCAAAAAGTGTATATTCGCTGCAAGCGAAATACCATTTTTTAGTGCATTGTGGGTAAACATGGTGTTTGCCCTGTCCTGGAATATTAGGGGGATAACCGACTAGCCTGTACAAGTCGATGTAAGGGACCTCAAAAGATTCTCAGCTTATCGGCGGACTCACATAAGTGCATGCCGAGATGACAGTTCACCTTTCTTCTTTGTGGAAGAAAAACATTAAGTGGTCATGGAACGCTAATTGTCAGCGTTAGTTTGAGTGTATTTGAGCAAATCTTGATGCAACCGCCAATCCTGGCGATTGCTGACAAAGACCGACTAATTCATGTAATCTGTGACGCCAGCGATTTTGCAATCGGCCGTGCGTTAAGGCAATATGACACAGACGGCGCAGAGCGCGTCGTCTGCTATTAATTGCGCCAGCTTCAACCAGCTGAACACAATTTTCGAGTGCATGACAAGAAACTTCTTGCCATGAAATATGCACTGGCTAAGTTAAAGGTCTATTTATTAGGAGTAATCGTTTATTGTTTAAACGGACTACGCATTGTTACACAAGGCCGTAAACAGTCCACATCTCTTACAAAGAATGGCGAGGAGTTTTTCTTCCTTCGCGGAGTACAATTTCTGCGTGAGAATATAAGCCAGGATGACTTAATGTCGTCGCTGATGCTTTACGTGCCGGTTGCGCAAAGCGACAGTGAGCATGAGGCCACTGTTCCAACAATAAGTGTTCCGTCGTCAACAATTCTTGACGACTTAAGAAGAGCCTATCAAGAAGATAAGGCGCTTTACAGGTTGATCGATTACCTAAAAAATCCATCTTAACAATTCTTAAGAGGATTGTCACGATTGTATCAGACCTCAACGGATCGATATACAACAACGCATTGATGTTCTTTGTTACACAGCCATTGCTGGCGACACACATCATGTCGTCGGTCACAATCATAATGATTTACGTTTACGCATCATATATAAGTACCAATTAGGGGGCATCGGACGTGAAAAAATCTTTTCTCACGATAAGCCGCGACTTTCACTGGCCACACCAGTATAAATCTGTCCGCAAGTGCATACGTGCTTGCAAAGAGTTTCTTTTATCAACGACTAAAACCCAGTGTTTCATCACGTGCTTTGTTACAGCTTCTGCCTATTCTGGTAGCGTGTTGGCAACCCCTATCTATGGACTTCGTCTTCCAATTAACCGAAGACGACCACAAAAATAATGGTATTCTTGTGTTTGTTGATCGCTTCAGCCAGATGGTACGTCGTGCTGCAAGAGCTTGATTGTTCTGTGCTCGAACGAGTCACTTCAAGCACAGTGAGGAAGCGTAAAACCGCCTTCTTTCACGTGCAGTGAGGTAGTTGGTGGGCGCCTAAGCGACCTAACCCAACGAACAAAGTGCCATAGTACAAGTGACGGCACGGAAGCGCTAATCTGGCTTGTAACGGGCTAAAGCTGCCTTAATGCTACACAGGCCCTGTTAAGTACACTTGCTGTACTTAAACGGATAGTCGATTGCTTAAGTAAAGTAATTAGACCCAGCACTCGGATTTGATTGACGTTCGTGACCAACAGGAGAGATGACGCCTAGCGTCATCCGTTACGCGATATATCTAGAAAGATACGCCCGCACTACATATTAGTGTGATCTATGGAGATGACATTTTGATTGGTAAAGATAGGTATTTATATTTAATTTGATTAAATATGAATCAGTCTAAAAACTGCTTCCTATTAAGTAAGTGCGCACGAGGAGCCGGATTTCCGCTCCCGCGACGACACTTTACTAGAGTACTTAATGCGTTGGGTGAGGTCGCTAACGCGCCCACCACAACTACCTCACTGCACGCAAGAGAAGCCGGTCTAACCGCTTCCCCGCTGTGCTTGGGTGTGTGTCTAAGTAGAGCGTGGCCGCATTGAGACGTGCTCGCCTACACTTGGTGGCACTTGAAATCCTTCCCACGACCCGCATCTCTGCGTGTATACGTAAGGATGAGCCTCAATATCGATTGGGCTCTTTTCTCCTACCTCTCCAAGCATCATCGCGAGGTGGCAGGCCACATGGCGTAGGGATTTGGTGAACAAGCCCTGGCCAGGCTCCTGGGTAGTCCTCCTGAGTAACATGTTGCTCAGTTGGAGCAGTTTGAGGCATTTGTGCTCGGACAGTGGAGAGCCGCGTCCGGGGCACAGAGCCATGCTGCGACATAGTCCGTCGCTCAGACTCAGGATGAGCTGAGGCATGAGCAGGCTCGTAGTGAGGCTCTTAATAGGGCTGTTGAGATGCTCTCTGTCCGACAGCGTCTGCCGAGGCCCATTCGGATGGACCCGCTAAAGTTCGATGGAACTGCAGAGCACAAGATTGTCCACTGGCTTTAAGCCGTTGAGCAATGCGGTGTCGCTCAGCTCATCGAGGACGACAGACGAATGGTGTCGTACGCCATGTTGCATCTGCGATATAAGGCCTCAGAGTGGGCTTACTCAGTGATTATGTAGTCAGAAAGGCGTTCCTTACACATGGGCGGTCTTTAAGGAAAAGATTTGCGCCATGTACCAGCCGCCGAACAACGAAGTGTTGCTTCAGGCGCACTTCTTTGGAGCGCGACAGGCGAAGCGATCTCTGCAAGAGTATGTGCAAGAGATGCGCTCGCTGTCGACGTCCATAACCGTAGGTCCGATTCCGGAGCACTTTAAGGTGCCCACGTTTATGAACGGACTATGGCATGTCTTATCGCGACAGGCGCTTTTTAGAAAGGTGCCGTCGACGATGGAAGAGGCAATCCAAATTGCCTTCGTTGAGGGGCAATCCTACAACAGTACCTCGGCGACAGCTTGGTATAAGCTGCCGGCCAAGAGGTCGGATGCCACTCCCATGGAGCTGGGCATGCCCACGTTGTCTGCTATTAATGCGGCAAGCGCGGCCATATGATGGCTCGCTGCTATGCCAGGGTCCCTGCTGGGGCGAAGATGCGCAGCAAGAGGACTTTCTTCCCAAAGGGTGATGGCAAGAATCAGCGTGCGAAACGCATGAGTTCTGCATCGACCACTGATGGTCGGGAAAGGCAGGAATGCAATAGGGGCGGGATGCCCTACTGACGCGGACTACCCCTAAGTTCAGAGTTGTGGAACAAATAAGTAGCATAGTCCCTGAGGTCTCGAAATTTTGGACCTCAACCATGCTGGTCTATAGCGCTCAAATTAGAATTTATGATCAGGTGATGACCCTCCTAGTGAATTCAGGTGTATCACAATATTTTGTAAAACTCGCGGCTTTAAGAAAGAGACCGGTGATGTGTTGAGTCTCTTTGAGAGGATGGCAAGTGAGAAGAGGCGACCGAACATTTAGCGAACGGCGCGCTCGTTATGCTGAGGGAGTTCAGGTAGAACTCGCCTTCAGCTTTAGTGACTACTCTTGTAAAGAGAAGTTCACAATGCCAGGTATGGAGAGTCCATATGACCTCTACCTAGGCATGCCATGGTTGTAAAAACACCAACCATGGATAGACTGGCGTACACGCACAGTTGCGAACTTTACGCACAACAAAAGAAAAAATGTGCATCTGCGAGAGGCGTATGCAACTGATGTCGTGTCGAACACAGTTGAGGGTGCGTTGACGAGATGTCAAACGTCGCCAATTCCTACCCAGCTCGTGGAGACTGGGGTAGTGAAAAGGACGATGACGAGAAGTCATGCGTCCGAAAGTCCTACGCAGAGCCGAGACCAGTATGACAGTAGACGGCAAGGTGACAGTAAGTCAAGCGTCGATGGGAAGCGGCACCCGCTTCCCAGTCAAAAGTCGTGATGACTCGAAGAACGAATACCCGACAGATTAGGACGATCAAAGACACGTCGAAAACGTGTGACCTTTGGATCAGTTCCTATAGGTGTTCGAGGCCGTCAATGACGAAATTGTGGAGGCATCCTCAGTTGAAGTGCTCCGGGAAGTCTTCAAATCTGCCGAGAGATAGTAAATCTTCTGGAGATGTCGTGAAGTCTGTTCCTTGCCGAATTCAAGGAAGGAAAGATCCACGAAATAGTCACACCAGTTCCAGAAGAGAGCTTTGTGGACTGTTGCTCAACGTCCACAATGGACGAGAGCGTCCTAGAAACGGACAAAAAAGAAACGTTTCGCTGCTCGAGGCTGGGATGCCTTGAGAGACAGTCCGTTATTTATAGTTCTTTGGAAACATCGCGATGTGTTTCCAGAAGAAGTGCCGAGCCGCCTACAAGCAGATAGGGGCATCGAGCACGAAAAAGATCTCGAACCTGGCACCAAGTATTGCGTGACCAGGCATTGGCCGTTGCCGAAAGAACAAGTCGATTATATCGATGAGCTTTTCGACAAGCGAGCCAAGGAGGGACATGTGCGTGAGAGCAACTCGCCTCTGCAGCCCGACATTTGTGTGCATAAAGCCACAGGTGGATNCGATCTAACCGCTTCCTCGCTGTGCATGGGTGTGTGTCTAAGTAGAGCGTGGCCGCATTGAGACGTGCCCGCCTACACTTGGTGGCACTTGAAATCCTTCCCACGACCCGCATCGCTGCGTGTATACGTGAGGATGAGCCTCAATATCGATTGGGCTCATTTCTCCTACCTCTCCGAACATCATCGTGAGGTGGCAGGCCACATGGCGGAGGGACTTGGTGAACAAGCCCTGGCCAGGCTCTTGGTCAGTCCGCCTGAGCAACATGTTGCTCAGTTGGAGCAGTTTGAGGCATTTGTGCTCGAACAATGGAGAGCCGCGTCCGGGGCATAGAGCCATGCTGCTGCGGAGTCCGTCACTCAGACTCAGGATGAGCTGAGGCATGAGCAGGCTCGTAGTGAGGCTCTTAACAGGGCTGTTATGATGCTCTATGTCCGACAGCGTCAGCCGAGGCTTATTCGGATGGACCCGCCCAAGTTCGATGGAACTGCAGCGCACAAGACTGTCCACTGGCTTTTAGCCGTTGAGCAATGCGGTGTCGCTCAGCTCATCGAGGACGACAGACGAATGGTGTCGTACGCCATGTCGCATCTGCGATATAAGGCCTCAGAGTGGGCTTACTCTGCGATTATGTATGTCAGAAAGGCGTTCCTTACAGGGCGATCTTTACGGCAAAGATTCGCGCCATGTACCAGCCGCCGAACAACGAAGTGTTGCTTCAGGCGCGCTTCTTTGGAGCGCGTCAGGCGAAGCGATCTCTGCTAGAGTATGTGCAAGAAATGCGCTCGCTGTCGGCGTTTATTACGACGTATTACGCATGGAAACTCTATTCGCTCACATCGGCAAGTGCAAGTTTGCGCGTCAAGAGGTTAGCTTTTTTAGGCACACTATTTGTGGCAAAGGGTTATCCGTTGATAATACGAAGACGGAAGCAATCGCTAAGTACCTCCGTAACACTGTTTTCAAGGCTAATCGTTTGACGAATCCTCGTGCTGATCGTCTCCAGTGCTTCGAGCCGTCGGCCCTAACACGATTTCAGCTCCTGTCTGCGCCAATTCAAGCACAATGGCGGCGCCAATGCCTCCCGAAGCCCCTGTAATTATGTGACCTTGCCGCTTAATGGCGTATGTTGGGTGCTCATGGAGCACATTCAGGTGCTCACGTTTATAAAAGGACTATGACATGCTCATCGTGACAGGCCCTTTTCAGAAAGGTGCTGTCGACGTTGGAAGAGGCAATCCAAAATTGCCTTAGTTGAGGAGCAATCCTACAGCAGTGCCTCGGCGACAGCTTGGTATAAGCCGTCGGCCGAGATGTCAGATGCTACTCCCATGGAGTTGGGCCCTGCTGGCGCAAAGATGCCTAGCAAGAGGACTCCCTGTCCAAAGGGCGATGGCAATAACCAGCGTGCAAGCCGCATGAGCTCTGCATCGACCACTGAGGGGTCGGAAAAGGCAGGAACGCAGTAGGGGCGGGATGCCCTACTGACGCGGACTACCTCTAAGTTCAGAGTTGTAAAACAAATGGGAAGCATAGTCCCTGAAGTCTCGAAATTTCGGACCTCAACCCTGCTAGTCTATAGCGCCTAAGTACGAGGCTATGACCAGGTGATGACCCTCCTAGTGGATTCGAGTGCATATCACAAAATTTTGTAAAACTCGCGGCTCTAAGAAAGAGACCGGCGATGGGTTGAGTCGCTTTGCCAGGATGGCAAGTGAAAAGAGGCGACCGTTCGGTTAGCGAACAACGCGCTCATTAAGTTTGAGTGAGTTCAGGTAGAACTCGCCTTCAGCTTTAGTGACTTCTCTTGTAAAGAGAAGTTCACAGTGCCAGGTATGGAGAGTCCGTATGACCTCATCCTAAGCATGCCATGGATGGAAAAACACCAACCATGGATAGTCTGGCGTTCATGCGCATTTGCGAGCTTTACGCAGGACATAGGAAAGGATGTACTCCTGCGAGAGGCCTATGCAACTGATGTCGTGTCAAAAACAGTTGAGGGTGCGTTGACGGGATCTCAAACGTCACCAATTCCTACCCAGCTCGTGGAGACTGGGGTAGTGAAAAGGACGATGACGAGAAGTCATGCGTCCCAAAGTCCTACGCAGAGCCGAGAGCAGTGTGGCAGTAGACGGCAAGCTGACAGTAAGTCAAGCGTCGATGGGAAGCGGCACCCGCTTCCCAGTCAAAAGTCGTGATGACTCGAAGAACGAATACCCGACAGATTAGGACGATCAAAGGCACGTCTAAAACGTGTGACCTTTGGATCAGTTCCTATAGGTTTTCGAGGCTGTCAAAGACGAAATTGTGGAGGCATCCTCAGTTGAGGTGCTCCGGGAAGTCTTTAAATCTGCCGAGAGATAGTAAATCTCCTGGAGATGTCGTGAAGTCTGTGTTCCTTGCTGAATTAAAGGAAGGAAAGACCCACGAATAGTCACACCAGTTCCAGAAGAGAACTTTGTGGACTGTTGCTCAACGTCCACAATGGACGAGAGCGTCCTAGAAACGGACAAAAAAGGAACGTTTCGCTGCTCGAGGCTGGGATGCCTTGAGAGACAGTCCGTTCTTTGAAGTTCTTTGGAAACATCGCGATGTGTTCCCAGAAGAAGTGCCCAGCCGCCTACAAGCAGATAGGGGCATCGAGCACGAAAAAGATCTCGAACCTGGCGCCAAGTATTGTGTGACCAGGCAATGGCCGTTGCCGAAAGAACAAGTCGATTATATCGATGAGCTTTTCGACAAGCAAGCCAAGGAGGGACATGTGCGTGAGAGCAACTCGCCTCTGCAGCCCGACATTTGTGTGCATAAAGCCACAGGTGGATGACGCGTGGTTTATGCTTACAATAAGCTGAAACGGCGACCATACCGGTGCAAACGCCAATCCCCCTGAGGAAAGATGTTCTGTTGAACTCCATATGAAAGCCAACTATCTTGTCCGCGTTGGATTTAAAGGATGATTACTATCAGGTAGTCAGTCATGAGAGAGTTCGATGTAGCCAAAACGGCAGTAAGCACCCCAAGCGGTATGCTTTGGGAGTGTCTTGTGATGCCCAAATGGTTGAAAAAGCCACCAGCAGTATTCAACCGACTGTTGGCTCACGTAATGCGACAGCACCGTGCTTACACGCTCCACTACTTTGACACTGTATTCGTGCATATTAGGATTAAAAACGGGCTGAGCGCAATAGAGTCACACAAGCGTCATTTAGACGCTGTGTTGCAGACTTTCAAAGGACGCCCAATCGTACGTCAACTTGCAAAAGTGTGTCATAGGGGTCCCTGAGATAACTTTACTGGGCTGCATCGTTGGTACACATGGTGTACGAGGGGACCCAGACAAGGTAAAATCAGTAAAAGAATGGCCGATCCCGCGGCAGGTGAAGGATTTGCGCCAATTCCTAGGGCTCGCAAATTACTTGCATATATATATCCAGAATTATGCTGAGCAAACTAAGCCATTATCTGACCTCCTTAAAAAGAACGCAGAATGGGTTTGGTTAATAGAACAAGATGATGCGTTCAGATCAGTGAAACAATCTCGTGTAGAGGAAAGAATCTTTGCGTCGCCAGACGCGGATAAGCCCTTTAGCGTCGTCTGCGATGCAAGTAATTTTGCGATCGGCGGTGCGCTCGTGCAGAAAGATGACGACGGCGTTGACCGCGTCATTTCTTATCAGTCCCAGCTTTTAAAAGTCGCGAAACTGAAATACCCTGTGCATGATAAAGAGCTTCTTTCAATAAAGTATGCTCTTATCAAGTTTCGTGTGCACCTAATGGGCACCGAACCATTATACGGATCACGCACCACTGCGGACCGCAATAAACTCACCGCACCTTTCGCCTAGAATGGCAAGATGGCTTACATTCTTCTCTAAATTTAATTTCAAAGTTGACTACAAGCCGGATAAGTCGAATTTCTTGGCTGACGCTGTATCGCGCGCAGATCAGACTTCGTGATAAAACACCAGGAAAGTGTGTCTAGTGCAAAAGCACAATTTCAGCCGTCAACGTTGGCAGCCATGACGGCATACCACGTGTCGAGCTCATTGGCCTCTGAGATAAAAGAGAGCTACAGTCAGGACGACCACTGTCGCCTGCTGCTGGATCACTTTGGTGGACGAAAGGTTTCCCTTCCGTCACACCTGAAAGCTAAGCTAAATCGCTTTAGCTACAACGATGGCCTGTTATGGCACCAGCTCTCACATTATGATTCCTTAAGAATCTACGTGCCTCATGACACAGATCTAGCTGATGATCCTTCACGAGCTCCATGGTGCGCTATCTAGTGGGCATCTGGGCCGTAAAAAGCATTCTTACGAGTGTCAGAGGAATTTTGGTGGCACACCCATATTGATGGGTGGCCAACAATATTCGCTCTTGCGACAATGTCAGCGCATGAAGCTGCAACGTCCGGCAGTGCGCCAAAAAAACGCTACTAATTCCAACGGATTGTTGGGAAGTCAGTAGGATTGAATTTCATGTTTGCCATGCCGCCCGATCATAAGAATCGGACGGGGCTTGTCGTTTTTGTGGACAGACTGAGTAGTGCATTTAGTACCATGAAAGACATCGATCACAGGCAAGGAGGCAGCTCTTTTGCTTCTGGATGATGTATACCGACTACTTGGGATGTCCGAGTCCATAGGGGATCCACGTTTTACGTCTGGTTTTTGGTGACATGTGTTCGAGCTGCTAGGTAGCAAGCTCCGCATGTCGACCGCATATCATTCTCAGACCGATGGCCAAACAGAACGTGCCAATCGGGTCGTGGCGGATGTCTTACGTACGATAGCAACTCCCAAATAATGGAGCAAACAATAGCCCTCTGTAAAGTTCGCTATAAATAACCGTGTCCACGCCAGTACGGGTGAGGCATCTTTTGATATTAACGGACTGTGCCATCTTCGGACGCCAGTCTCGTTTATGCGCAGCCCGAGTATTACTGGGGGCTCTCTATGCTAGGTGTGAAAGAGGATCATAGTTTCGTCAATATGACGATGACCCGCGAGGGTATCATGTCAACGACAGAAATTTGCCCTAGTGACCCTGCCAGTTTAGCAGTGGTCAATAAATCAATGCCATATGACCGACCTCTCGGCGGTTTCATAGGCGTGTTTGATGCTTAAAGCGTGAGCGAGGCTCAACGCTTTGTGGATGAGCGATTAGCCATCACAAGAAAAGTCCGCGACGCGACGGCAAGCGCACAATACAAGCAAAAAGAATATGCGGAGACCGAAATGGTCGCAATAATTATGAACGCTTTAGAGTGGGTGGAATATTATTATTAAGTACTGCTACCCTACCTAAGAATGAATTTCCTGTAGTACCTGGAGGTACTACGAAGTTGTTGCCGCGTTTCATTGGGCCCCTAACGGTGGTAGAAGAGGTTGGAGATCTAAGTTATAGGCTCACCCTTTCCCCGTATGTGAAGACACACTCCGTATTTTACGTGGATCGTCTAAAGCGGTATGTAGACCTGGATGAGGTCACATACCTTCATCCGTCTAAGGAGCCCGATGGTGACGCCAACTGCGAATCGAGCGTCATTGAGGTGAGGGGACGGGGAAGGCGAAAAACTTTCAGATGATCGACTCCTCCCACCACGATAAGGACTCGGAGAGCGAGAAACATCACGCAAGTAACGCGGATCCCTCAGCATTATCTTCTCCAGAAGGTCCAAGCGAGTCTTCAGGCACTCATAACCCTGACGACCCTTCGCTCGGAAATCACAGAGATCCGAGGTCAGTCGCAAGACACGACCCTCGAGATCCACAATGCGTCGTTCAGCAGCGCTTAACGCCTGCGACTGAACGAACGAAGATAAGGCAGCCCCGATTAGGTGAGCGAGATCGCCACTCCTATCGGGCGCCGCCTGCACTGATGGATGCGGTTGAGAATCAACGGTTTCTTGTTGGAAGGCTGCTTGCCCACCGCTCCGTGAGGCAAAGGTATCAGATCCTCGTCCGATGGAGAGGTTACCCGAAGAGTTCTGACTCTTGGGAACCGATCGATGCCCAACGCATTGATGTGGCCGGCTTGGTAGCTGCCGATGAAAAGGAGCACCAGCTGAGGCCTCTTCGCAAATCTCAAATGGACTAGCAGAAGCAGCGCTGTGAAAAGAAACCGGGTATACAGTACCACCCATGATTTCTTTTACACGCAAGTGGGCGAAATTAATTCGCTGCGACCGCTGTTTCATCGCATTGGAATGCGGATGAATGCGGCGCAGGAATTCCGCCTCGTATTAGTCGGGCATTTTATTTGAACGCAACACGACCAGGATCGGGAAAATATGCCAAAGCGTATTACCCTGAGAATTCCATAATAATTATGAGCGTCTAGAATACCGCGCTCTAGGAGCATCGCTGTTGGCCCGTTTACACGAGACCATTTAGATGGAGGGGCATCGCTGATATGCCACCCGTCATATAGCCACGTTTGATACGACTAACTTGTGACACCGACAGAGCACGTTCACGTATCGTTGGCGGAGCTTTAGACTCGAACTCCTCTATGTCAGAACCATTATGGATAATGGTCTGAGCATAAGGCATTGTAACTTTACCCGACGGAGAGCAGCTGCGCCTTTATGGGCAGCGCTCTCATTAATGGTCGCTGCGCTATCCAGCGCAGACGACGAGACAGCATTCGTAAATGTTGCTGTCTCCATGTTGTGAGCAATGAGAGAAGTTTGGATGGGCAATAATGCGCCATCATCCTTTCTTATGAGCTCGTTGTCCGCATCGCTACTATGAGGTGACGGCAACGGTGTCGACTCATTGTAGTCGAAAATGAGCGACGGATCGGCATCCTCACTGTTAAAGTGGAATGGATCCTCTTGACCCGTTAACACGACACAAGCAGTAGCTTCCGGCGTTTCGACTAAGGCATTGGACGCTGTCGGCGTGTTAACGCGGCGTGGGCGCTTAGTGCGAGGTTGAGCGGGCGTCTCCGCAGACGATTCACCAACACTTCCCCTTTTAGGTGGCATCTTTGGCGCCGTGTATGGAAACACGTGCGCTAGAGTGATTGAGTGAACTAGCGGCGCGTAAAGCTGCTCGCAGTTTCTCGGTCCTCTCTGACAAAGTTAAAATGAAAATTCGTTCTTGAAGGGGAGGTGATGTAACGGGCTAAAGTTGCTCTAATGTTACACAGTCCTCGTTAAGTACACTTGGTGTACTTAAGGGGATTGCCAGTTACTTAAGTAAAGTAGTTAGACCCAGCACTCGGGTGTGGTTCACATTTGTGACCAACCCTTGTGTATGTGATGCACATAGGTGCATTCACATTAGGAGAGATGACGCCTAGCGTCATCCGTTACGCGATGTATCTAGAAAGATACGCTCGCAATACATATTATGTATAATCTACAGAGATGACATTTCGATTGGTAGAAATAAGTATTTATATTTAATTCGATTAAATATGAATCAGTCTGAAAACTACTTCCTACTTAGTAAGTGCGCACGAGGAGCCGGATTACCGCTCCCTTGACGACACTTTACTAGAGTACGTAGTGCGTTGGGTGAGGTCGGAAACGCGCCCACTACAAGTACCTCACTGCACGCAAGAGAAGACGGTCTAGTTGCTTCCTCGCTGTGCTAGGGTGTGTGGGTAAGTAGAGCGCGGCGGCATTGAGACGTGCCCGCCTACACGGCTTCGCGTGCGCGCTTGTTAACTATGAAGTAGTTTTCAGACTAATTTATTTTTAATTGAAGTAAACATACATACTGTTAACCAATCAATATATGCCATCTCTGTAGATGTGCACCCCTATGTAGCGAGCGTATTATCCTCAATACCTTGCAAAATGGATGACGCTAGCCGTCATCCCTTAACAATGTGAATGCACCTATGCGCATCACATACACAAGGGTGGGTCACTTTGTGCACCACACCCAAGTGGTAGGTCTACGTACTACACATGAAGTAATTGACCATCCCGTTAAGTGCACTTAGTGTCCGTAATGGGTTCATGTAACATTATGGCAACTTCAGCCCGTTACACTTAAGCCCTAATATTTGCCTTTGGTAGCTAAGACTTCTTAGCTACTTAAAACCTTCCTGTGCACGTCTTGTACGTGTAATAGTCGAGGCACCGCACCTCCACTGTAATCAGTGTAGGTTGACTGTATCAGTACTAGTAAAAGATGCCCCGTTACTCTGACTACTACTGAGTGTAGCGGCTCAAAGAGCCACTTAGTTCTTGAAAACTAAACAATATTTTGACTCGGGCAGCACAAGCGTAGTTTAAAACTTGTGTTGCATACATGCACATCGATCAAGTTTCAAAACCATGCCGACTATTAAAATCGGAATTCCCTTTTCTTACAGCATCCTTTAGAAAAAGTACTTTAATGTATCTAAACTGTTTTCGAAAGCTTTTCAAATCCACTTTCTTGACTCCTTTAGGAAGGTTGAAAGGCTCGAAATGGAGTCGGATTGTGGCGGCGAGGAGTTTATAGGCTATAACGAGTGGGCAACTGAGTCGCTTCATGTACACATTGCCACAGACTTTGTGTACGAGACCGAGGATGACCCATCCGCAACGAATCGAGGTGTATTCATCGCCGAGGACGTCATTCCGCACACCGAGGTATTTCGTATCCCACTTGACTCGGTGCTCTCCGTCAAGAGCCTTCACAACATCCCTGCCTTACAAAGCCTCGCGTTCTTCCAACAGCGCACGCCCGAGCATGAAGACGATCAGCTCGCTCTTGCGCTTCTTTACGAAAAGTATATACAATGTGGCCAATCCAAATGGGCAAAGCACATCGAGCTACTCCCACGGACCTATTACAATGCTTTATACTTTGAACCTGAAGTGCTTCAAGCACTCAAAGGCAGTAATTTGTATTACATGGCGTTGCATCTAAAGGATCACGTCGCAGCCGAGTATGCTCGATTAAAACAGTCAGTCTTGATTGAGCTTTTTGAGAAGTGTGGCGAAGAAATAAACGTGGATTTGTTTCACGAATATTTCTCGTTAGAGAACTACAAATGGGCTCTTTCGACGATATGGAGTCGCTTTGTCACCCTTAGATTAACTAACGTACTACAATTTAACATAGGCGAAGTGATTTCGAATAGAAATAAAAATCAATCGATCAAGGCCATGGTCCCAGTCTTTGATATGTTAAATCATGACCCAGAAGCCGAGATGACGCACTTTTTTGACCGAGACAGTCAAGAATTTAAGCTCGTGAGTCGTCAACACTGGCACGCTGGGACGCAGCTGTTTATTAACTATGGACCGCTTTCGAACCACAAACTCTTGTCGCTCTATGGGTTTGTGATTCTCTCAAATCCATTCGATACCGTGGAGATTTGGCTGCCAATGAACGCAGCTTCGACCAAGTTTTTCGAAGTGAAACAAAAGCTTTTCTTTGTGAATGACATGGACCACGAAACGTATGCGTATGAGCTTGTAGCAGATGAATTCAATTATTCATTGCTTTGCGCTGCTCGAATTCAGGAGATTGATTGCGAAACATTGAAAGAGTTTAAAAGTTTAGCGCACAAGGCAATTCAAGGAGAGAAGTTGAGCTTGAAAAACGAACAGGAAGCTCTCACGCGGTTGATATACACGTTCGAGAGTTTGTTGAAAGCCTATCCAACGGAGATTGAAGAGGATGACGCGTTCCTAAAGTCGTGGGACGAACAAGAAGAAGATTGTCGGCAACATCATGTGTATATGGCTACTGTTGTCCGTCGATCGGATAAGTTTATTCTGTTGGAGAATATCCGCATGTTAAAGTGGAGATTGTTAGAGATTTTACAGCCAAATCAAAGCCCTTCTGATGACTTGAATGCATCATCAAGCAATCATTAGGCTCACGGAAAAGAATGTTGAAATCAAGTGTTCGTGTTAGTTCTGGAATGCGATGGTTTGTCTATAACTCGGGTGTTTTGTAAATCTTGACATGCTTGCAATTATTTCCGACTACAAGCACTTCGGATCCATCAGGAGAGTAAGTAGCACGCTTAATACGATCGTCAAGTGCATTTTCAATTGTAAAACACTCGCGATTGTCGCGAGTCCGAATAAACACGAGCGCTTTATCACGCGCCATGACCAACATCTAACCATGCCACATGTCAGATTTTAAGTCGATATACATGCTTTAACAAGTCTCTCTACCTTTCCATTTGGAGCATAGTCAGTGGTTTGAAAAGGTTCCTTGTCGCTAGCAGAGAACGACGACAAAACCTTGGGATCTTCTTGGACCGAATAACGCACTACAGTTCAAGACATAGAGCCACAAAAATATAGAAAAACCGCATGATTTTGCATCGAGACCGCACAGACCATTGATATTCCACACTCGAATCGACGCGTCTTTATAAATCGTCACGACACGGTCTACTGCGAGCGTATCCGAGCCATTAAACGCAAGATCCATTACTCCGGCCTACATGTTTTTATCCATAAAGTTAGCATTATGGCTTAATTATTATTTCGCACTTAAAAGGATTACCCGATGTCCTTGTAATGTCATTATTTTATTCGCTTTTTTAAAATTTCCAGCTTTTTCCCGAGTAATTTCGTAAATCTTCACCTCAGGGGTGTACGCGGCTACTGCGACGTACCGATTGTCCTTGGACCCTACACAGTGGTAATTTGCCACTTGATTCGTGTTAACAATTTGCAATAGTTCTCCGCGTAAGTTCCAGAATTTGACTTCCGTGTCGGACTCGCTTGCACAAGTAATAATCGTTGCCCACTACGATAAATACTCATTAAACGAGCTCAATAGAGCCCTCGAGTGTTCACGTACATTGCCAATATCATTCATATGCACCGAGTGCACGTCGGATGAATGGGATATGGGAAAATCAGCGAAAATGTCTGGTTTGATACGTAGTTTTTCTATTGACATGCACGGCGTCGAACATGTGAAAAGGAGACATGAAGCCGAGATTATAATTACGTACGATAGACTTTAACGTGGCCATTTACCGTTGCAATGACGAGATTACGTCCGTCTGGACTAAAACACATGGCAGTCACATGATCGTACTCGAGATTAATTTGATGAACCTTTGGTTTTTTTGCCTTTAAGGTGTCGCGAAAGTAGATTCGAATGGAGCGGTCGAGACTGGCCGTGGCGATAAAGCGGTTATTGGGGCTATATGCCGCAGCCGTAACGATGTATTTGTGACCCTTTAGTACGTGCAAGATACTCGAGTGCTCGGTATCGCTGCGTTCGGCCGCGGACGCTTGCTCCTTTTTCTTCTTAAGTTCCGCAGTCACGTCTACTTTCGGAAGCTTATGTTTCGCTTTTTTGTTTGGAAAAGCGTGTAAGTGTTCACGCGCAAGTTCCTCTTTTTCTTTCTGCAGCTTACACGCCTCTTGTTTGGCTCTGACCTGCTGCTGGAGGTGCAGGTAGCCAGCGCCCGCGAGCACTAACAGCAGCGCTAGTATCCATGCTAACATCGTTCCGTAGTTTTACGTGCACCACGCGAAATTAGCAAACTCACATAAAGTTCGGATGGAGTAAAAATTAGAAAACGTACATGAAGTTCGCATGGAGCTCTTCGAAGCGATAGCGATCGTAACGGGCGGGGGCCGTGGCTTCGGTCGCGCCTTTGCCGAGGCGATTTTAACTAAAAAGGGAAAGGTTTTGATCACGGATGTGAATGTCGATGAGTTGCAGCAGACGTGTGAGGAGTTCCAGAGCCAATACGGCGAGCAGAACGTGTGCTGGGTTCGTCAAGATGTCACGGAATACGACAGTTTTTCACGCGTGTTTGCATTTGCGAGGGAGTATTTTAAGAAATACGTGAACGTTCTTGTGAATAATGCTGGCATTGCCGGTAATTCGTTCTTAGATGTTCCGGAGAGCACGTCATGGGAAGCTGTGATGGAGATTGATTTAATTGCGCTCGTGCGGGGAACAAGGTTTGCGATTATGGAATTCAAGCGCACGCTGAAGGGCCACGAAGGAGTGATTGTTAATCTGGGCAGTACGGCTTCTTTATTCCCCACGCCATTTGCACCCGATTATGCGGCGGCAAAAGCTGGTGTCGTAGGCCTAACGCGGTCCTTGTATCAGCTCCAAAACTCATACAATATTCGCTGTTTTTGCTTGTGTCCGGGATTTGCCGAGACGCAGATGGGTCGCCAAGCTCACGATGCGATCCCAGAATATACGAATCGAACGGGTGGCCTTATGCCTGTTAAAGTCGTCGTCGATGCCTTTGTAGCCGCTATGCGTGACCCGAACAATGCTGGTCGTGTGCTTCGTATCACGAAGAAAGCTACTATGTACCATGATTTTCAAGGGGACAAGATATTGTTTCCAACTTCAAAGCTCTAATTTGTATGAAAAAAAAATATTGTTTACCACTACGCTCTTAAAGTTGCACCTGTCTATAGAGTAAATGCTAGATCCCCAATAAGTGTCAGAAAATTATTGGCCTAGTAGCAATACGTCGATTGAAGTACCATAGGAACCACTTGACTACAAAAAATGCGACGTGAAGACACTTCCTACAGCCGGCCTCTCGCCCATAAATAGAAATGCAGGACCCATACACGACCATGATTTAAATTTCTCTCGATCGCCCTGTTCTCATAACTCTGTCTCACCAATATTCTAACCTAAGAAACTCTAAAACTCGGCAAATGGATCGATACCATTGTAGACGGGAACAATTGCTTCCTCGAATGAATCAGGATACTTATCGAAATTAGACGTGTCATTGGCTCTACTGACGCGTGGAAGAATCGGTGCAGCCTCCTTGCGCGCGAGCAGGTCTTCCCAATTCATACCGCTAAAGAACTTGTGCTTTTTAATATCTTCGACACCATTCTTAAGACAACCGTATCGCTTCGTAAGATCAGCTGTGAGCAACCGTTTGATCAATCCCTTGGCACTGCGATCAAAATGTCGAGGAAAGCTAATCTTTCCAGACAGAACTAGCTGGTAAATGCCCATGGGATCGTCGTCATAAAAAGGTGGCTGACCGGCAAGCATTTCAAAGAGCAAGATCCCTAACGTCCACCAATCCACTCCTTTACCGTGCCCTTTGTTCAGTAACACCTCTGGTGCAATGTATTCGGGAGTGCCACAGAGCGTATACGTTTTAAAAGCCACTCGCTTGGCAAATCCAAAGTCCGTGATTTTAATGTACCCATTGCTGTCAAGAAGCAAATTCTCAGGCTTTAAGTCCCGGTAGATGAAATCCTGTTGATGCATGTACTCAAAAATCGACACGACTTGAGCTGCATAGAACTTGGCCGTATTCGTATTAAATCGTCCAGCCTTTCGAAGATGCGTGAAAAACTCACCACCGACGACGTACTCGAGCACCATATACAAGTACCTGGGATCTTGGTACGTCCCTGCCAAGTTGACAATAAAGGGATGGTCCAAGCTTACTAGAATCCTCTTTTCCGAAAGCATGTGTTCCACCTGCTGAAGCCGAACAATATCAGCTTTTTTCAAAATCTTTATTGCCCAGTATGTATTGGTTGCCTAAATAAAAAAAAAAACACAATTCTTTATTACTCGCTAGGATAAAAACGAAATATACAACGATACTGAAACTTACTTTATGGGTCGCAAAGCGCACGCGTCCAAATGAACCGGTTCCTAACGTGACGCCAATGTCAAATTGTGTGCTATCGAGCGGGGTTCCAAATTTATGAGAAGTCGTCACGACGAGGAACGAAGCCATTTTGTCGTCAAATGCGTTTCTTCTTGATGCGTAGGGCCAAAGTCCCGCAGCCTTGGCTTTGAAACGATCTAAAGAAATCGGCGAAGAATGCAATCCGACCAACACAGAAATTGGTGCTGTTTACGCAGGTATTGTTGTCTGGAACGCCGTGCTGGACGTTGCGTTAGCACGTACGATAGGAATAGCAATCGAGCAGCCAGGCATGTGGATATATAACCACCATCTTTAGTCGAAAAGGCGCGAGTTAATTATAGAAAAATAGCAAGCGCATAAATAAATTTGGAAGTACAGGGACCAAAAGGCCTAAAGAAATTGTATAGAAACGGTCGATGGTGATTTTTTTGTGTGGCTGGGCACAAAATTTTCGGTCGAAATGAACGAGAAAGTGGAGCCTTAGTATAGTGGCATATAGTGGGATGTGTTACACATTTCCATCATCCAAATGGATGAGGATGGCGCTGCGAATTATGAGACTAATCAAATTTTTAAGAATAGCCTTAGTCGGTATATCGCAACGAGTATGTGGATAAATGCAAGTTTTTATTATCAGGTCAGTGAGTAAGAATAGCTTGCAGAAGTCGAATTAGTTGTAATGCTTCGAAACTTTACTGCGGCAGTTTTTTCCTTGCCAAAAGTTAACAACGACAGGACATTCAAAGCTAGCTTACCTAAGGTGACGACGCCACGAATTTTGTCGATTGGATATGAAAGAAAAAAATGTAACAGGGTGTGTAATGGGGCACACATCGGTTGGAGAACCGTTGTTGTGGTACAATATCCCTTTTATCTAATTTTAAAATAGTTAGTTACTTCAATCCCAATTATTATGGGTAATAAATGTGGTCTCCGCCAGATATAAATCTGGCGGTCAAAATCTATTATTTTAATTAGCTAGGGTAAGGTTTTTAGATTTAAATAATTAAATAAAGTTCAGTTCCCCTTTTGATCTTAAAGCATTAAGAGCCTTCCTAACGCTTGCGCATTGATCTGTAAGAGATAGAAGCCTTTTTGAGGTATATCCTCTTGGGCACTAGTTGCCACTTGGTTGAATCCCTTAAACTAGGATTCCTTAAGCTTTGATAGCTTATACGACTCCCTGAGTTGTTAAACCCATTAGTTCAATAGAACTAAGTGACTCTCTGAGTCTGAAAGTCTTCCTCTGACTTTAAGAGCGAGGTGGCTCCGCTACACCTGGTGGCACTCGTAGTCAATCCACGCCTGAGTCTTTTAAAGACTAATTTCTCACGAAAATGGAAGAGGATCGAGAATTGTCAGAAGCGCAACGCGCCGCTAATGACAAGCTTAAAACCGTATTAGGGCTTGAGCACATAGAATTTATTATCTCCCAGGGACCAGAGGTCCTGCATACAAGGCTTGAAGCCTTCATGCGGTACGAAGCCTTCCCGATCGGTCAGGTAGAGGACCATTTAGCCGCATCTATGCCAACCCGGTACATCTCTGTACCTGACTCAGAGCCGAGGGCTCGCCCTCTAACTGTAAATGTGAAAACATTTGGGGGAATAGAGGGAGAAAATCTCACTTTTTAGATTAAGCAGATGGAATTGTCCATTGATTCCGCCTTGTTCGTTACAGAACGGCAAAAGGTGGCTATGGCCATTTCCAACATCGGAGGTAAAGCCATGGAATGGGCACTATCGTGCAGCACGTCCATAAACGACGCTTTTTCCTCATGGGATTCGCTGAAACAGCAAATGACGAGCATGTTTGCACCGCCTGATCAGGCTTTTCGCATGCGAGCACGGCTCCTGGCGACTCGACAGGGTAAAAGAACCCTAGGGGACTTTGTCTAGGAGTTGAGAACTCTCATTGAATCTATGCATCAAGACCCGGTGCAAGAAGCAATTGTAGTGACGATCCTTATGGGAGGTCTCAATGAGGGCGTTGCCCGGACGGAATTATTTCGAGCTCATCCTGCTACTTTCGAAGTGGCAGTTGCCATAGTGCTACACGCCCAGTTCGACTTTAAGTCTGCTCGCGTTTACACGCCTATTTACCGAACAAGCTCTTCGAGCACATGGGTTCCGTCTAATAGAGCGGAACCTATGGATTTATGCCTCGTTGAGGAAGGAGAAGAGGTTCTTCAAGCTGTGGAACAGCATAAGACCATCCGTAGCTGTTATATGTGCGGAAGCACGAAACATTTACGCCCTGCCTGCCCTCTTCAAAATTCGCGTAAAGCTCGAAAGAGCTCCAACTCCGACCTATACCAGAGATCTGGTACGGTGCGGGAAAACGTCGATACCCAATAGAGGCGTGGCGCCCTACTAGGGAAGACCTAGGCTCTGTTGAACCTCAAGAAGGGGGGGATAAACAAAACCTAGCCCCGATTAGCTCGGTGCTCAATGGCACGGGGCGAGAGCACAAGCCTGGCTTGCTAGTCGCTCAAGCGACTGTAAAGGGCTTTGATTAGCCGTGGTCAATTTTTATTGACTCAGGAGCGTCTTGCAATTATGCTCGACGCCTTTCCCTTGAAGGAAGTCAACAATATGTTGAGGCCTTTAAAGCGCATGAAGGTGATACAATCACTGTTCGCTTAGTGACAGGGACTCGTGTCACTGTTCTAAAAGTTCCATTGAACTCAGGTATGAAGTTTCTGTACTTTGACAGTATGTAACGCTGTCTCGTCCTTGATTTGGATTCGAGATATGATCTCATTCTAGGTATAACCCGGGTTGAGCGCCATGAGCCATGAATCGATTGGAGGTCTAAGACCTTAGACGCCACGCGCAACGTTCCTAGCAAAGTTTTTGGAGAGTCATGAACCCACCTTTGCTAGGCAACAAAAGCGTTATCGGCGCGGAAAATTGAATGAGGCTGTCAGTGTTTTAGACATTGGCATGTCTGAATTAATAAACTCTAATGTTAAAAACAATAATTCTGAGCCCGACTCAGCAGAAATAAGTGGAATGGCACGTACTCCGTCGAGTGACACTCGTTAAAATAACGATTTTCTAAATGCTGAAAGCATTGTTGGCCTAAAGCCGAATCATCAAGGGTACAATATCCCTGAGATTCGTGGAGTGGCACTTCTAAGTCCACCGAGTATGATCGGCCGAGGTGGCATCATACTGAATGTCAGTAGTGACACTATTGGAGGTTCGCCAGGGCATTTGTTGGGTCAAACCCTCCTAATGCACGTAAAGCGACACGTAAACGTTCGCTGAAAAAGGAAGGTTGAGTTACCTAACTCCTTGTCGGATGACAAATTAGACACCATGTCTTGTATAGAACCAATACAGGCTGGAAAACCCGGGGACGTCAATATCCCGGCCTCTATGAGGCGTATTGTTTCCACTCCCAGACAGAGTGAACACGAAGCGTGTATACCCTCACAAAGTGATACGAGTGAGCAAGTACACACGTTTTTAAATGGCGTAACCGGGAACATTGAGGGGAAAGTTAGCCTTGCGCCAATTCCTCCGTTACATGCTCCTTTGGAGCTAGACGAAATGTCGATTGATGAGTGCGGTCGAGCCTTAAAAGCTAGTGACTTATCTGAAATGGTGGTCATTCGACCTTCGGTTGAGTTAAACTCATCGTCACATCTCGACGAAGCTGTCCTCGATGACACAAATGCTGCACTTAGTGCGCGAAGTGGGTCATCGATCCTTAAAGATCCTACGGATCCCTTTTATTCTATAATTAAGGAATTCCACGATGTGGTGTGTAATAACCCACCATCTGTTTTACCTCCGGATAGAGGTGTTTGTCATGAAATTGACTTAGGTCCGGGAACCAAATATTGTGTCACAAGACAATGGCCTTTACCAAGGGAGCAGTTTGACGTCATTGACGATTTCTTCCGTGCTAAGCACGAGGCTGGAATGCTACGAGAGAGCAAATCTCCTCATTCGACACCGACATTTTGTGTCAAAAAGCCAAATGGTCAATGGCGCTTTGTACATGCTTATAATAAGGTTAATGCTGCCACTATACCAGCACAAGCCCCCATTCCTAGAAAGGATGTTCTTCAGAACAATATGGTGGAATGTACAATGTACAGTGCATTGGACTTAGTCGATGTTTACTACTAATTGTTCTTGCGAGCTAGTGATATCCCGCTTACAGCGGTTAGCATCCCAAGCGGCATGTAATGGGAGTGGCTGGTTATGCCACAAGGGATTTCCAACGCCCCGGCAACATTTAATCGTCTAGTGACGCAATTGTTTCGCCCTCATCGAGATTATGCACAGACTTATTTCATGAAATTTTTGTCCATAGTCGTGCGGAGCAGTGTCGGTCGGACATGGAAAACCATTTAGACCATTTGCGAGCAGTGCTCGAGTGCATGCGCACAAACAAATCGCATGCCAATGCACCAAAAAATGCATTTTTAGCGCAGATGGAATTCCTTTTTTAGGATGCTTCATTGGATAGCGAGGCCTTAGAGCGGATTTCAGTTTCATGTAAAGAAACTTTAAAAGCGACGTCGTCATGACGGTCAATACCAGTATCTGGCGAAGTGGCTAGGGTACCCCTCTTCTGAAAACTCTTGGGAGTTCGAAGTACCTCTTTGGCAAGATTGCCCGTACACCGTTGACATTTTTGAGCGCCAAGCTCAGGGTTAACTCGCGTCAAACGACGCTTCCCACCACTAAACGTGCGATAAGGTGGATCTAAAGCCTCAGTGCGGCTTCGATCCTTGGTTGTACGGTCAACTGAAGCACAGAAATATTGGCTAGGTCCTTATTCGTTTTGTGGCATAAATGCCGAACGTAACTGGCCTTTGGGCTTAAACTTAGCAAAGTCGAAGCGAAGCTTCCGTTCCAAACGATCATCACCTCTATCCGCAGACTCTCTGATATTCCAGATATTACGGAGTTTGCATGCCCGGTAAACCCATTTCTGAAATGAGACTTCGTTTTCAGTTCTTGTTTCGTTTGGAAACAAAACGATCGGGATTTCCCTCATGGAGGTCACCGAAGCCCCACGGGCTTGATCACGTGAACGCGTCAGATACTGGCTTCGCGTCATTACCTTTGGCTAAGTATTGCTCATGAAGAGCTTCGCCAGCAGCGATCTCCTCCGGCGTCCTCGCCGGGTCACCAGAATGTAGATGGCCAAGCTATGACCCGCTATCTCTTTGAGACGCTCGTCCGCACTGAGCGGAGTGAATCTATATTCACTATGAGCCTTAGCTTTCGCTATTTCGGCAGCTCGACGACGAGCTCTTTCCTCTATGAGGATCATCTGCTCTTGCTCTTCATCGAGCGGATTCGTAATAATGTTGGACTCAGGGTCCCGTGTCCTGCTCAATGCAGTTAAGACATCAGCGGCACCACGTTCTGGGAGCGGATTCGGGGCTCGCCGACGTTCGTCCGGAGGAGAAGGCGTGAGCGAACGCCGCTCTTTTTCCTCCTCCTCTGGTTGAGAGTGACTTTCAAAGTCCACCATTTCCTCATCGTCGAGGAAGGTGCTCAGAGTCTGTGACTCACGCGTGATTGTCATCAGACAAAGGAATGGAAAACACAACCAAACGGTTAGCTGGGTTTGGGTTCCAACCTCAAAAGGAAATGAAGCAAATGTTGTCAAAAGTCTGATGAGGGAGGGTGTAATGGGGCACACATCCGTTGGAGAACCGTTGTTGTGGTACATTTACTTTATGGGTAAAATACCCTTTTATATTAATTTTATAATAGTTAGTTACTTCAATCCCAATTATTATTGGCAATAAATGTGTCGCCGCCAGATATAAATCTGGCGGTCAAAATCTATTATTTTAATTAGCTAGGGTAAGGTTTTTAGATTTAAATAATTAAATAAAGTTCAGTTCCCCTTTTGATCTTAAAGCATTAAGAGCCTTCCTAACGCTTGCGCATTGATCTGTAAGAGATAGAAGCCTTTTTGAGGTATATCCTCTTGGGCACTAGTTGCCACTTGGTTCTACGAACCCCTGAATCCCTTGAACTAGGATTCCTTAAGCTTTGATAACTTGTAGGACTCCCTGAGTTGTTAAACTCATTAGTTCAATAGAACTAAGTGACTCTCTGAGTCTGAAAGTCTTCCTCTGACTTTAGGTGCGAGGTAGCTCCGCTACAGGGTGTATCGTTACATGAAATTATCACTTAAAGGCTGTTAATTGATATATTATATTAAAGGATGATAATATTTGGAGAATATTTCATACTAAAATTCGGAAAGCTTATCCATTGGTAGATACAGACCATTATATCTACTTTCTCCGCGGTCCAGTCAGCGCTGGACGCGCGCAAAGAGACAGACAGATAAGACTTTTAGTACATGTTTTGTATTAGTTTATAATTAAGGTAGTATCAAGTACATAGACAATAAAAACTTAATTATATTATTCCAGGTCTAATTAACCCTCTTTAAAGCAAGTATTTTAAAGAGAAGACTTCCTCTGCACGTACTAGTGTACGTGAAGTGACGTGAGGCACCACTCGCACTGAGGCAGTGCGAAGTGGACTTGTTCTGAAGCAGTATAAGTCGGCAGTGCCCCGTTACAAAAAATATATGACTATCTTCGTGCTGAAGCGTAGCAGGAAACGTATACCCATTATCGAGGCAAGACGCCGTGACATTTTGCGAGTATTGCCTAGGACGTAGCCGGTGTCTCGAAGTGAAGTCTGGATCATACATATCGTATTAAAACAAACAATGTCGAGGAAGTTTGCTAAGATCTAATGGATTAATGGGACGCTTATAGTACTTGGATCGGTGCCTTTAATTAAGTCCCTTATTGATTTGTCGGAATAAATTGCAAAGTACTTGTACAAACATTTAATGCATCGAACTCTGATTGTTACTCCTGCTGTTACGGGTAAAATTGCCCTAATGTTACACGGTCCCCGTTAAGTTTACTTGATGTACTTAAGGGGATGGTCAGCTACTTAAATTATGTAATTAGACCCACCACTTGGGTGTGGTTCACATTGTGACCCACCCTTGTGTATGTGATGCACATAGGTGCATTCACATTAGAAGGGATGACGGCTAGCGCCATCTTGTTACGCGAGGTATTTAGAAAGATACGCTCGCAATACATATTAGTATTATCGACAAAGATGACACTTTAGTATTTGTAAGAAAAGGTATTAATATTAAATGCGATTGAATCTAAATCAGTGTAAAGACTACTTCCTACTTGGTAAGCGCACACCAGGAGTCGGATCACCGCTCCCGTGACGACACTTTACTGGAGTATTTAGTGCGCTGGGTGAGGTCGCTAAGGCGCCCACCACAACTACCTCACGGCACGCGAGAGTAGACGATCTAACCGCTTCCTCGCTGTGCATGGGTGTGTGTCTAAGTAGAGCGTGGCCGCATTGAGACGTGTCCGCCTACACTAGGCGGCACTTAAAATCCTTCCCACGTCCCGCATCTCTGCGTGTATATGTGAGGATAAGCCTCAATATCGATTGGGCTCATTTCTCCTACCTCTCCGAGCATCATCGTGAGGTGGCAGGCCACATGGCGGAGAGATTTGGCGAAAAAGTCCTGGCCAGGAACTTGGGCAGCTCTCCTGAGCAACATGTTGCTCATTTGAAGCAGTTTGAGGCATTCGTGCTCGGACAGCGGAGAGCCGCGTCCGAGGCACAAGGCCATGCTGCGGCGGAGTCCGTCACCCAGACTCAGGATGAGCTGAGGCATGAGCAGGTTCGGAGCGAGGCTCTCAACAGGATTGTTGAGATGCTCTCTGCCGGCCACATCAGCCGAGGCCCATTCGGATGGACCCGCCCAAGTTCGATGGAACTGTGGCGCACACGATTGTCCACTGGCTTTTAGCCGTGGAGCAATGCGGTGTCGCCAAGCTCATCGAGGACGACAACCAGATGGTGTCGTACGCCATGTCGCACCTGCGCGGTAAGGCCTCAGAGTGGGCTTACTCGGCGCTTATGGCGGACATAAAGGCGTTACCTACATGGGCAATCTTTAAAGAAAAGATTTGCGCCATGTGCCAGCCGCCGAACAACGAAGTGTTGCTTCAGGCGTGCTTCTTTGGAGCGCGACAGGCGAAGCGATCTCTGCAAGAGTATGTGCAAGAGATGCGCTCGCTGTCGGCGTCCATAACCGTAGGTCCGATTCCGGAGCACATTAAGGTGCTCACGTTGATGAACGGACTACGGCATGGTTCATCGCGACAGGCTTTTTCAGAAAGGTGCGGTCGACGTTGGAAGAGGCAATCCAAATTGCCTTAGTTGAGGAGCAATCCTGCAACAGTGCCTCGGCGACAGCTTGGTTTAAGCCGTCGGCCGAGAGGGCAGATGCCACTCCTATGGAGTTGGGTGATAAAGACGTGGTCTGTTTTAATTGCGGCAAGCGCGGCCATATGATAGTTCACCGCTATACCAGGGTCACTGCTGGGGGAAAGATGCCCAGCAAGAGGACTCTCTTCCCAAAGGCGATGGCAAGAACCAGCGTGCGAGACGCATGAGTTCTGCATCGACCACTGAGGGGTCAGGAAATGCAGGAGCGCAGTAGGGGCGGGATGCCCTACTTACGCGGACTCTGAAGCTACCCCTAAATTCAGAGTTATCGAACAAATGGGTAGCATAGTCCCTGAGGTCTCGAAATTTTGGACCTCAACCCTGCTGGTCTATAGCGCTCTATTAAGAAGCTATGACCAGGTGATGACCCTCCTAGTGAATTCAGGTGCATCACAATATTTTGTATAACTCGCGGCTCTAAGAAAGAGACCGGTGATGTGTTGAGTCTCCTTAACAGGATGGCAAGTGAGAAGAGGCGACCGTTCATTTAGCGCCGGTGCGCTCGTTATGTTTGAGGGAGTTCAGGTAGAACTCGCCTTCAGCTTTAGTAACATCTCTTGTAAAGAGAAGTTCACAGTGCCAGGTATGGAGAGTCCGTATGACCTCTACCTAGGCATGCCATGGTTGAAAAGACACCAACCATGGATAGACTGGCGTACACGCACATTTGCGAACTTTACGCAGGACAAAAGAAAGAATGTGCATCTGCGAGAGGCGTATGCAACTGATGTCGTGTCGAATACAGGTAAGGATGCGTTGACGGGATGTCAAACGTCACCATCTCCTACCCAGCTCGTGGAGACTGGGAGATGAAAAGAGCAATGACAAGAAGTCGGACGGAGCTCGCCGTCTTTGAAGACAGACTGAGCAAAATGGTGCATTTAGCACCATGTAAAACATAGATCACAGGCAAGGAGGCAGCTTTGCTGTTCCTGGACTACACGGGATGCCCGAGTCCATCGTATCGGACCGGGATCCACGTTTTACGTCTGGTTTCTGGCTACATATGTTTGAGTTGCTAGGTAGCAAGCTCCATATGATCACCCCCAGACCGATGGCCAAACAGAATGTGCTAATCGGGTCGTGACGGATGTCTTACGTACGATAGCAGCTCCCAGACAATAGAGCAAACAATTCCCCTTTGTGGAGTTCGCTATAAACAAAAGTGTCCACGCCAGTACGGGTGTGACACCGTTTTATATTAACGGACTGCGCCATCCTCGGGCGCTATTCTCGTTTGGCGCAGGCGGAGTCTTAGTGGGGGAGGGCCCCTTACTATGCTCGGTGCGAAAGAGGGACATAGTTCCGTCAATATGACGATGACCCGCGAGGGTATCATGTTAACGACAGAAATTTGCCCTTGTGTTTCTGCCAGTTTAGCAGTGATTAATACGACTACGCCTTATGACCGACCTCTCGGAGGTGTCATAGGCGAGTTTGATGTTAAAAGCGTGGGCGAGGCACAACGCTTTGTGGATGAGCGATTAGCCATCACATGAAAAGTCCGTGACGCGACGGCAAGCGCACAATACAAACAAAAAGAATATGCGGACCGAAATGGTCGCAAAAATAATGAACGCTTTAGAGTGGGTGAAAAAGTACTGTTAAGTACTGCTACCCTACCTAAAAATGAAATTCCTGTAGTACCTGGAGGTACTACGAAGTTGTTGCCACGTTTCATTGGGCCCTTTACGGTGGAAGAAGTGGTTGGAGACCTAAATTATAGGCTCACCCCTCCCCCTTATATGAAGACGCACCCCGTATTTTACGTGGGTCGTCTGAAACAATATGTAGACCCAAATGAGGTCACATATCCCCATCCATCCAAGGAGATCGATGGTGACGCCGACTGTGAGTCGAGCTTCATTCGGGTGAGGGAGATGGAGAAGGCGAAAAACGTTTCAAACCTTCATTCGGGTGACGGAGACGGAGAAGGCGACAAACGTTCAGCCGATCGACTCCTCCCACCACGATAAGGACTCGGAGAGCGAGAAACATCACGCGAGTAACGCGGATCCCTCAGCATTAAATTCTGCAGAAGGTCCAAGCCAGTCTTCAGGCGCTCATAACCCTGACGATCCTTCGCTCGGACATCGCAGAGATCCGAGGTCAGTCGCAAGACATGACCCTCGAGATCTATAATACGTCGTTCAGCAGCGCTTAACGCCTGCGACTGAATGGACGATAAGGCAGCCCCGATTAGATGGGCGAGAACGCCACTCCTATCTGCCGCCGCCTGCACTGATGGATGCGGTTGGGAATCAACGCTCGTTGGGAGGCTGCTTGCCCACCGCTTCGTGAGGCAAAGGTGTCAGATCACGTCCAATGAATAGATAACCCGAAAGTTTTGACGATTGGAAACCGATCGATGCCCTACGTTGATGTGCCCGGCTTGGTAGCTGCCGATGAAAAGGAGCACCAGCTGAGGCCTCCTCGCTAATCTCAAATGGACTAGCAGAAGCAGCGTTGTGAAAGGAAATAGGGGATAATATACCGCCAATGATTTCTTTTACACGCAAGCGGGCGAATTTAATTCGCTGCGACCGCTGTTTATTGCACGGAATGCGGATGAATCCGGCGCAGGAATTCCGCCTCGTATTGGTCGGGCGTTTTAATTGAACGCAACACGACCAGGATCGGGAAAATATGCCAAAGCGTATTTCCCTGAGCATTCCATGATTTAAAGACGCATAATAATTATGAGCGTCTAGAATACCGCGCTCTAGGAGAATCGCTGTTCGCCCGTTTACATGAGACCATTTTGATGAAGAGGTATCGCTGATATGCCACCCGTCATATAGCCACGTTTGATACGACTAGCTTGTGCCACCGACTGAGCACGTTCACAAGTCGTCGGCGGAGCTTTAGACGCGAACTCCTCTATGTCAGAACCATTATGGATAATGGTCTGAGCATAAGGCCTTGTAATTTTACCCGACGGAGAGCAGCTGCGCCTTTATGGGCAGCGCTCTTATTAATGGTCGCTGCGCTATCCAGCGCAGACGACGAGACAGCATTCGTAATGTTGCTGTCTCCATGTTGTGAGCAATGAGAGAAGTTTGGATGGGCAATAATCCGCCATCATCCTTTCAACGGTGTCGACTCATTGTTTCGACAATGAGCGAAAGGACCAACATCCTCAATGCTAACGTGAGATGGATCCTNGGAAATGCAGGAGCGCAGTAGGGGCGGGATGCCCTACTTACGCGGACTCTGAAGCTACCCCTAAATTCAGAGTTATCGAACAAATGGGTAGCATAGTCCCTGAGGTCTCGAAATTTTGGACCTCAACCCTGCTGGTCTATAGCGCTCTATTAAGAAGCTATGACCAGGTGATGACCCTCCTAGTGAATTCAGGTGCATCACAATATTTTGTATAACTCGCGGCTCTAAGAAAGAGACCGGTGATGTGTTGAGTCTCCTTAACAGGATGGCAAGTGAGAAGAGGCGACCGTTCATTTAGCGCCGGTGCGCTCGTTATGTTTGAGGGAGTTCAGGTAGAACTCGCCTTCAGCTTTAGTAACATCTCTTGTAAAGAGAAGTTCACAGTGCCAGGTATGGAGAGTCCGTATGACCTCTACCTAGGCATGCCATGGTTGAAAAGACACCAACCATGGATAGACTGGCGTACACGCACATTTGCGAACTTTACGCAGGACAAAAGAAAGAATGTGCATCTGCGAGAGGCGTATGCAACTGATGTCGTGTCGAATACAGGTAAGGATGCGTTGACGGGATGTCAAACGTCACCATCTCCTACCCAGCTCGTGGAGACTGGGAGATGAAAAGAGCAATGACAAGAAGTCGGACGGAGCTCGCCGTCTTTGAAGACAGACTGAGCAAAATGGTGCATTTAGCACCATGTAAAACATAGATCACAGGCAAGGAGGCAGCTTTGCTGTTCCTGGACTACACGGGATGCCCGAGTCCATCGTATCGGACCGGGATCCACGTTTTACGTCTGGTTTCTGGCTACATATGTTTGAGTTGCTAGGTAGCAAGCTCCATATGATCACCCCCAGACCGATGGCCAAACAGAATGTGCTAATCGGGTCGTGACGGATGTCTTACGTACGATAGCAGCTCCCAGACAATAGAGCAAACAATTCCCCTTTGTGGAGTTCGCTATAAACAAAAGTGTCCACGCCAGTACGGGTGTGACACCGTTTTATATTAACGGACTGCGCCATCCTCGGGCGCTATTCTCGTTTGGCGCAGGCGGAGTCTTAGTGGGGGAGGGCCCCTTACTATGCTCGGTGCGAAAGAGGGACATAGTTCCGTCAATATGACGATGACCCGCGAGGGTATCATGTTAACGACAGAAATTTGCCCTTGTGTTTCTGCCAGTTTAGCAGTGATTAATACGACTACGCCTTATGACCGACCTCTCGGAGGTGTCATAGGCGAGTTTGATGTTAAAAGCGTGGGCGAGGCACAACGCTTTGTGGATGAGCGATTAGCCATCACATGAAAAGTCCGTGACGCGACGGCAAGCGCACAATACAAACAAAAAGAATATGCGGACCGAAATGGTCGCAAAAATAATGAACGCTTTAGAGTGGGTGAAAAAGTACTGTTAAGTACTGCTACCCTACCTAAAAATGAAATTCCTGTAGTACCTGGAGGTACTACGAAGTTGTTGCCACGTTTCATTGGGCCCTTTACGGTGGAAGAAGTGGTTGGAGACCTAAATTATAGGCTCACCCCTCCCCCTTATATGAAGACGCACCCCGTATTTTACGTGGGTCGTCTGAAACAATATGTAGACCCAAATGAGGTCACATATCCCCATCCATCCAAGGAGATCGATGGTGACGCCGACTGTGAGTCGAGCTTCATTCGGGTGAGGGAGATGGAGAAGGCGAAAAACGTTTCAAACCTTCATTCGGGTGACGGAGACGGAGAAGGCGACAAACGTTCAGCCGATCGACTCCTCCCACCACGATAAGGACTCGGAGAGCGAGAAACATCACGCGAGTAACGCGGATCCCTCAGCATTAAATTCTGCAGAAGGTCCAAGCCAGTCTTCAGGCGCTCATAACCCTGACGATCCTTCGCTCGGACATCGCAGAGATCCGAGGTCAGTCGCAAGACATGACCCTCGAGATCTATAATACGTCGTTCAGCAGCGCTTAACGCCTGCGACTGAATGGACGATAAGGCAGCCCCGATTAGATGGGCGAGAACGCCACTCCTATCTGCCGCCGCCTGCACTGATGGATGCGGTTGGGAATCAACGCTCGTTGGGAGGCTGCTTGCCCACCGCTTCGTGAGGCAAAGGTGTCAGATCACGTCCAATGAATAGATAACCCGAAAGTTTTGACGATTGGAAACCGATCGATGCCCTACGTTGATGTGCCCGGCTTGGTAGCTGCCGATGAAAAGGAGCACCAGCTGAGGCCTCCTCGCTAATCTCAAATGGACTAGCAGAAGCAGCGTTGTGAAAGGAAATAGGGGATAATATACCGCCAATGATTTCTTTTACACGCAAGCGGGCGAATTTAATTCGCTGCGACCGCTGTTTATTGCACGGAATGCGGATGAATCCGGCGCAGGAATTCCGCCTCGTATTGGTCGGGCGTTTTAATTGAACGCAACACGACCAGGATCGGGAAAATATGCCAAAGCGTATTTCCCTGAGCATTCCATGATTTAAAGACGCATAATAATTATGAGCGTCTAGAATACCGCGCTCTAGGAGAATCGCTGTTCGCCCGTTTACATGAGACCATTTTGATGAAGAGGTATCGCTGATATGCCACCCGTCATATAGCCACGTTTGATACGACTAGCTTGTGCCACCGACTGAGCACGTTCACAAGTCGTCGGCGGAGCTTTAGACGCGAACTCCTCTATGTCAGAACCATTATGGATAATGGTCTGAGCATAAGGCCTTGTAATTTTACCCGACGGAGAGCAGCTGCGCCTTTATGGGCAGCGCTCTTATTAATGGTCGCTGCGCTATCCAGCGCAGACGACGAGACAGCATTCGTAATGTTGCTGTCTCCATGTTGTGAGCAATGAGAGAAGTTTGGATGGGCAATAATCCGCCATCATCCTTTCAACGGTGTCGACTCATTGTTTCGACAATGAGCGAAAGGACCAACATCCTCAATGCTAACGTGAGATGGATCCTTAAGCCCCGTTAACGCGACAGCAGCTGTAGCTGTTGGCATTTCGACAAAGGCATAGGACGCTGCCGGCTTGCTAACGTGGCGCGTGCGCTTAGCGCGAGGATGAGTGGTTGCCTCCGCAGACGACCCAGCAACATTGCCCCTTTTAGAAAACATCTTTGGCGCCGTGTATGTAACAAAGGCACTAGAGAGACTGAGAGAACAATCGGTGCGTAAAGCAGCTCGGAGTTGCTCCTTCCTCTTTGACGAATTTTAAAATGTAAACTCGATCTTCAACCGGGGGTCTACCGGGCATGAGTTGTCCTAATGTTACACAGTCCCCGCCAAGTGCACTTGGTGTACTTAAGGGGATGGTCAATTACTTAATAAAGTAATTAGATCCACCCACTATGGTGTGGTTTAAATTTGTGACCAATTCTTGTGTATGTGATGCACATAGGTGCAATCAAAATAGGAGGGATAACGCCTAGCGTCATCCGTGATGACAGCTAGCGTCATCCTTCACGCGAGGTATCGAGAAAGATACGCTTGCAATACATAAAAAATTATCGACTGCTTTTTGATTGGTAAAAATAGTATTCCATATTTAATACGAAAAAATTTAAATCAGTCTGGAAAATAATTCCCACTTAGTAAAAGCGCATGAGGAGTCGGGTCACCGCTCCCGTGACGACACGTATACCAGAGTACTTAGTACGTTGGGTGAGGTTGCTAAGGCGACCACCACAACTTCATCACTGCAAGCAAGCGAAGACGGTCTAACCGCTTCCTCGCTGTGCTTGTGTGTGTGCTTAAGTAGAGTGGGCCGCATTAAGACGTGCCCGCCTACACCTGCCAATAATTATCTTTTTAAATTGTCATTCCGTTTATTTAGGTATTCAGTGTTTGCAAACCTAACAATGAGTCGAACGTATTTAATTCTAAGGGAAAAGGTCAAGCTAATAACTTAGTATAATGCTCTAACACATTAGGTAGCAAATGTATGAATAAAAATAGGGAAGTATAGCCACACCGGCTATGTGTGGCTATAGCGGTGTGGCTGTACCGGCTCCCTGAATATATTGATGTTTGCACATGAGCTTCGAAGATTCTTAAGTGGACTGCATTCAAAACAAATAACTGTGTAAGTAGTTGATCGCAGTCAAGGATGTGTTCCCTGATTTGGTCCCATGCGAGTTGTTAAAGGATAAAGGCACTTGATACGAGATCGACCTGATACGGGGTTCGAAATAATGTGTCATGTAGCAATGACCACGACCTTTTAAACAAGGATAAGCGGATGACAGGTTATTAGCCGATCGCCTAGCAGCGGGCCCTGTGAGGGAGTCACGCCCATAGCTCTCCGACCTTCTGTGTGCGTAAATTATCATGGAGGTGGCGGATTTCGCACGCGTTCAATAAATTGAATGCTGCAACGGTAACAGCTCTAGCACTGATACTGAGAAAGAACATAATCATCGATTATATTTCAAAGAGTACCGTCTTTTCGTTCATGGGTCCGATGGATGGGCTTTATCAGATGATCATGCGTGAACATAAAATTCCGATCACTGTAGTAAGTATTTCAAGCGGTATGGCTAGTCATGCTACAGGGGCTTAATTATGCCCCTGCAACTTTTAACAGATGTGATACCAGTCGGATGAGATCGGTGCGAAATTTCTCACCGACTTATTTGCAGATGTCTTCATTCATAGTCAAGCCATGAATAGAAAGTTGAACGTTTAAGTACACATTATCTATAAAAGGTTCTTACACTTATCCGTAAGCATAAGTTGCATGCAATCTCAAGAAGTGTATATTCGCCGCAACTAAAATACCACTTCTTGGTGCATCGTGGGTAAACACGGTGCACGCTCTGATCCTGAAAATACTAAGGCGATCGCCTACTAGCCTGTGCTTGTCGATGTAAAGGACTTTGGAAGTTCCTCGGCTTTTATGCGAACATGCATAAGAACTTAGTCAACTTTGCCGGAATGACAGTAAATTTCTTTTCAAATGAAAAAAAACTGATCATGGAACGCTGACGGTAAGCTTTTTTAACAGTATCTAGCAAACGTTAATGCAAATGCCAATCCTGACGATTGCAGTTTGCTTGTGGCGCCAGCAATCTAGCATCAGCTATGCGTTGGTGCAGTAGGATCTTGATGGCGTGCGTCAGCTGTAACCAGGTAATCGCAACTATTTAGTGCATGACAACGACCTCCTTGCCATAAAATATGCACTGCTACATTTATGGCCAATCTCTTGGAAGATACACAGTTTATTGTTTATATACAAAATATCTGTCTTTAGCGACTCCCCAGATGAGAATATTATGCGTTCAACAATAACAATAACATATCGTATTTATCATTAAAATTGTTTTGTGCAACCAATTTAAGCACAGCAATATTATTGATAAATATTAGTTTCTCTTTTCCGATGTAGCTGTCTTAAAGACTGCTAGCCAATATAAAATTGGTCTTTATCGTCATTTGTAATATATCTTACTAAAATTTAGTATCTACTGCTATCATAGAACGTTCCTTATTATGCAACGCTCGATCCGAGTCTTCTCGTCGAGGATACTTTCACCCATTGATGAGCTACTGTTAACCGTTCGTTCTCAGAAAATACTTTTGCCGACCGTATATCGACCAGGTACTTTTCATTTATGGCAATACGCAGATCTACTTGACTTTGCCACTACGGAAAAACTGTCTCAGTTCTTGCGTGCAACCAATGACAACTTCCTTATTAAGAGACTAAAAATGAATTAATATAATGTTTTTGTCTCTTGTATATCAAATAATGATCTCACTGCCGAACTAGATAATTCTACGTATACAACCCTTTTACTAATAGTATAGCCGAACTTGCAACGGGGTGCATCGTTACATGAAACTAACACTTAAAGGTTGTTAATTAATATAGTATCTAAAAAGGTAGAGAATTTTTGGAGAATTTTACCTTACATATTGAAATTCGGAAAGCTTATACATTTGTAGATATAGACCATTACATCTACTTTCTCCGCGGTCCAGTCAGCACTGGACGCGCGAAAAGAGCGAGACAGATAAGACTTTATTACATGTTTTGTATTAGTTTATAATTAAGTTAGTATTAAGTAGATAGAACAGAAGAACTTAATTATATTAATACAGTTTTTAGTTAACCCAAGCAAGTGTTTTTAAGAGAGTCTTCCGCTGCACATACTAGTGTACGTGGAGTGACGTGAGGCACCACTCGCACTGAGCCAGTGCGAAGTGGACTTGTGCTGAAGCAGTACAAGTCGGTAGTGCCCGTTACACCTGGTAGCACTTTGTAGTCCGTCCAAGGACCACAGTTCTATCATCTAACATGGACATGTTAGATGATAATGGAATTACGCATCACATTTCGCGAGATAGCTACTCCTATCAAAGTGACAAAGAAAGAAGTGTGGTCGAACGAAAAAGTTCGACCGTAGAGAATGATGCGATCTTGGCGATGCTGTCCGGTTTGGACAGAGATGCCCTTTATTCAGCCATCGCCAAGTCCATACAAGATAAACTTGACGAGGCGAAGGAGAAGGTAGCCTTGCTCAAACAGCAAGGCTCTCAACAGGCAGAACTGTTGAGGTTGCAACAAGTACAGACCCCTGTACCTGGGATGACGCACACGCGTCGTCCGAAAACCTTTAAGATTGACATCTGTAAGTATAGGTGAGTCGGCGATAACTTTCTTTTAGAATGGTTCGGCGGATTGGACGATGCCATAAAGGCTCGTCACATCGTCGACGAGCAAATGCAAGTCGCATTTGCTCAATCAAATTTTGCAGGTCATGCCAAAACTTTCGCACTAGCTGTAATGGGGTGTATCGTTACATGAAATTAACACCTTAAAGGTTATTAATTAATATATTATCTAAAACGTAGATAATCTTTGGAGAATATGCTTTGTATAGTAATGTTTAGAAATCTTATCCATAAATAGGTATAGGCCATTATATCCATTTATTCTGCAGAGTAATCAGCTGTAAACGTAAACAAAAAGAGAGTGACAGATAAGATTTCAATTGCATGTTAAGTATTAGCTCACATTTAAGATAGCATTAACAGATAGAAACAATAGATACTTAATTATATTAATATGTTTTTCATTTAACCCTCTTTCAGGTAGTTGTCTTAAAGGTAAGCCTTTCTCTGCACGTACTAGTGTACGTGAAGTAACGTAAGGCACCATTCTCAACTGAAGCAGTGCGAAGTGGACTTGTACTGAAGCAGTACAAGTCGTAGTGCTCCGTTACACTAGGTTTAACGGGGTTGTACAAGTCCACTTCGCACTGCTTCCGTTGCGAGTGGTGCCTTCGGTTACTTCACTACACTAGTACGTGCAGAGGAGGTCTTCTCTTAAAAATACTAACTGTATAGAAGGTTTATTAGAACTGTAATAATAATATTAAGTTTTTATTGTCTATGTACTTAATACTAACTTTATCATAAACCAATACAAATCATGTACTAAAAGTCTTATCTATCTTTCTCTTTGCGCGCGTCCAGCGCTGACTGGACCGCGGAAAAAGTAGATATAATGGTCTATATCTACCAATGATTCCTTCAAGATAATATATCAATCAACAATCATTAAGTATTAATTTGATGTAACGATACACCCCGTAACATCACCCCTCCCTTAAACGAAAATCACTCTGACTGTCATTGGGTAGAGTAGTCACTATAAAACCACTTTATTAAAAACGATATGGATTGGTCAGAATTATCATTTTAAATTCCATCGCATGAAGAACAAATCCACGCGGGGTGCTGATAGTGCGGCGCCTTCGGCTGCTGTTCGTGCAGCCGCGGGTGTCGCACTGTTATCTCTAGCGGCAGACGGAACGTCTGCTGTAGTTTCTTCTTCTCGCGCAATACTAGATGTTGCGGGAACACGTGGTGGTTCACCACGTGAATACGACCCCTCTTTCGAGGTCGACTACGAATGCGAGTCGGACGATGGCCGACTCGGGGAGAATATAATAGTCGCCTGATAGCCGTCAGGTGGCTGACTATGAGCCTTCGAATGAGAGGGCTCATTCTGATAGACGAGTTAATAGTCTATTTGGTTCCGACGATGAGGATGATTCCTCATCGCCCGTTCCGTCTCCCGTACGGTCACCTGCACCTGTTTCTGTGCAAGGTGATGACGATGGCGTAAGCCATCGTAATAAAAGTTCTCGTGGTCCCCCTGTTTCAGTGGGTACCACTCAGAGAACACTAAAATGTCTCGTCTTGCCCCTGAGAAGAAGCCGTGGCCTTTGCGAGAACGGCTTATTAATAGTTTGTCTGGAGAGACTACTCCTCACAATAAATATCCCTTATTTTTTGCGACAAAGCTACATGGCCTTGATCCCAGCGCGAAGAAATTTTGCGCTGAGGAAGATTTTTATCTCGATGCTTTTCTTAAGCATCGATGGTTTAGTGGCAACAATAAGCGAGATAAAGTCTCGCTTATGCAAGTCTGGAGCGCGTTCATACGCAATGTCAAAGACATTGGACACGAAACCTGGCTTCAAAAACTTAACGCGAATCGCGTTAAGTTTAAAAATGAACTCCAACCGGTGCAAGGTATAAATTGCATCGGTTGTCACGTGAGACAGGACTTCCATGCCTCACATGAAGTGATCCCTGTCCGTGTTGTGTTGACAACACGAAACGAGTAAAAGGGGATGTCTTTTTCCTTTCTTTGCTTTGGGGAAGTGCTCGCATCTTTATTGAGATGCGGGATGCGATTGACGTTTTGCAATCGATTTACAAACCCCAGCGTCGCGTGTTTTCCGATGGACCTTCTGAACCATCGGATGGGTCTCGTCATACTGACGGACGAGGCCCGCAACGTCAGCTACCAGCTAGGAACGAGGCTCCTAGCTGTCATATGAAGGTGGATAACCGCGCCAGCGAACAAGATAACTCGTTCGCTGCCCCTTCCCATCACGGTGGTTCTGGAAACGTTCCACAAGGAAACGTTAACCACCGAGGGAATCCACCAATAATTGTGGCGGAGGAGGAAAAATTAGATCCGAACCGTGTGTCGGATCTAATGACGAGGATCGACAAACTCGATCGCTTCCTCCATGATTTGGAGGAAAGTTTGGATCACGAGCGCGATAGGCAGCGCTCGTTAGAGCAGACGGTGCAGACTCATCATATCGAGCGGTTGGAAGACCGTTCGAAGAGTGTAATCGACTCTAGTACTGCAGCAAGATGTACCATCTTGCTGAAACTGTATACAAGAACAAGGATTCCATTGTTTTTGTGATCGTCTTCGGGAAATCCGAAGACGAAGTCCAAAGATACGGACTGCCAACACTCTGGCGGAAGTGGTAGAGGTTGGAGAGGTGCGACGACATGAAGTCGTCCTGGTTTCTATTCGACGGAGAAGTTATACTCCGCAAAGAAAAATAGCAATCTCGCCATTCTTTGCGAGAGGTGTGGGCTATTTACGGCCGTGCGTACTGACGCATGGTCCGTATATACGATGAACAGTCTATCTCCGAGGAGATAGACCCTAAACTTAACCAGTGCATATTTCATGGCAAGGAGTTCCTTGTTATGCGCTGGGTAATTGCGTTCAGCTGGTTGCAGCTGACGCGATTGGTAACAGACGACGCGCTCCGCGCCGTCTGTATCATATTGCATTAACGCGCAGCTGATTGCGAAATCGCTGGCGTCAAAGACCACATGAAATGGTCTGTCTTGATCTGCAATCGCCAAGATGGGCGATTGCATCAAGCTTTGCTTGATACCTTCAAACGAACGCTGACAATCAGCGTTCCATAACCATTTCTCGTCTTTTTTCAAGAGACGAGAGAGATGAACTGTCATCTCTGCATAATTGCGAGAGTACTTGTGCAAGTACGCCGCTAAACCAAGGAACTTTCTAAGTCCCTTGACATCGACTGGAACTGGCCAGTCGGT
>NC_090615.1:6156502-6162526 GCF_004359215.1 Bremia lactucae | reverse complement strand
TGGACCTTCGGCGCTGCCTGTGCATTAGCACAGCCGCCGGCAGCTGACTCCATAGTGTGATTAGTAACCACACTGTGATCTTGTGCAGTTGTACTAACGACCGTACCACAAGTGAGGCCATCGCACTCACTCGTAGAACATCTACACGCTTTGGACGCTCTAAGATGTTCATCAGACGGCCATCTGATGAACAAGCGGCAGGCATCTTTACGGATCGATGCTGCCAGCTGATCCTTAGTTCATATTTTCTGAGCCAAGGAAAACCTAGGATGACAGCAAATTTGTCATCCAAATCCAGTACGATAAAATCATAATCGTACTGTAAATCTTCTAATGTGTAGTAAAATTTTACTACGCGTTTCATTACTGTTACCCACGCACCTGTCGCTAGACGCACCGTCATCCTCGTTGGAGGGACGTCGCGCTCAACATATTGAGCTTACGACCCTCTAGCGACTGGCGACGAATAAAGTTATTCGACGCTCTACAGTCCACTAGGGCTCTAAGTGACAAATTATTTGTCACTTTTAACTTCAAGGTGATGAGGGATACCTCATCACTAGGTGCAGAGACACATAATGATTGTGTGTCTGGAGCAACTTTTGTCAATAGATTTGCAAATTCTCTTGAGGTTGCTGGATCAGTAGGGCGTTGCGCCCCAATGACCCCGACCGTTTTTTGGCGGTCCGCCTCGCTGTTGCGATTTCGCAACAATGTCGGACCCGCAATCGTTGCCCTTTTTTGCAAACGGTCCAAAATTACGTTCAGTACATTTCGGTGCTGGGCGTGGTGCACTACACTCATGAGCGTAGCGTCCTAATTTTTGGCAGCGGTAGTATTTCTGCAATCGCTTATTGCTCGAAAAGCAAGGTCTCTCGCTTTCGACGTAAGAACGGTCCATGGGTACTGGACCTCCTAACTCGTGTCGTCTTGGAGGACGATACGATGACGAACTATGTTGAGCCTGTCTCACACTAAAGTCCTCCTGTTTTGCAACGGATATTGCTTCTGTAAGCGTATCCAGTTCCAAGCGGAACAGGTGGGTGTTTACGGGACCATCCGTAAGACCTTGCAAGAACACCGTAACTAACATGTGTTCATGGACTGGGTTATTTGTAATACAACTCGCTAAGAGTCGTATGTTTTTTTTTGGTACATTACAGTCATTTAAGTATCCTAACGACCCGAAAATGTCCGTCTGACTAAGGCCTACACATCCCTCGTCGCTTTGGTAGCTACGTATTGCTACATGCTACCACATGCACACTACAACGACGTGCCTTACTGTTATCCAGCTTCACCGCGCACCTTATCAACGTGCGCTGTCCCATTCATGTCGACCCAGTGACCTAAGTCCCCTCTTAGTGCCCCCGTGACGCTTTCCACCATGGGGGGAGCCGCTTCACATCCGCTTGGATGATTTGTGTGCTCTTCTTCGAGTCCATAGCTATGTTAGCCAGAGCATCCGCCATTTTATTGAAATGGCGAAGGTAATGTTGCCATGTGGCCACATTCAACCGATCTGCGATTGTCCTGCATTGTCGGTATAGGTCTCGCAAATGCCGTGCTTTCGGCGGCTTCCACCTCCTCATGTGCCCCAATATGAGGTTACTGTCTCCGACCACGTGAAGACCATCCAGATTATAGGCCTGGGCTTTCCTGAGACCAAACAGGAGACCCTTGTACTCAGCCACGTTATTGGTTGTGGCGGAGGCAGCGAGCGAGACGCTGCCCATCCATATAATAGCTGGCGGATTGGGAGCCATTCCGCCACAACAATGATGGATCCGGCTCGCCCGGGACACGGATTCCCTCGCGCACCCCCATCAAAGAATAGTACCCTGTACCCTCTGTCACCCCTACAACGGACCTCCTCCGTAAGCCTCCCGGAAGTGCCATCAAAAGCCGCATGTATGACCCATGCCGCACGACAGACCGCCTCATCTTGTCGTCCCGTCAAAACGAATTCTCGTAGCGTAAGCCGCCCTTGGTGTAAGCGACCACGAAGAAGGGCTATTGCACGACATAGCGAGTTGTCCAGCGTCGCGTCCCTGCTTCTGCATCGGCGGTTCCATACGGCCTGAAGCCTTCTGTGCCTCTGCCAAGTTTCCATAAAGTTGCTGCAGCACCTGCCTAATTCCAGTTGGCACAATTTGCAACCTGAAACCAAATATGGAACGGGGATTATTAGCTTCCAGTTGCAATCCGAGGTCTATCCACTTCCCCAGAAACTCCCTCCATAGTGGCCTCGCTGCTCGACAGTTCCACCACATATGCCCCTTGGTGATCCCGAGATCTCGACACTCTGGCAGTGGGCAGCCGACTACTGTTCGAGCGGTATCCCACGTAGAGTACGCCCTCATCTTTATGAGGTATAATAACTGGGTCGCCCATACCGTAGCACTTGTGATGGTGCGGATGTCGATCCAATCCACGGCTCCCAGCCCCTCCGCGATGTGCGAATTGTCCGCAGCCCACACTTCCTTTCGGTTGGCCACTTCCTGGAGTCCGATGCTGCGTTCACTCGCGCGCACCACGTCTTTGTAGTATTGGCGTGTATGTAGTTTCGCTCCTTTCCATCGCCTCAGGTCAACGAGTCTGTGCAGGGCCGAATGTGGACCAACCTTCTCGATTCGGCACTGTTGACCTGCCCACTGTTGGAGAATGCTCGCCTCCTGCCATGTGCCCACATCACTGGTGGTTGATGGGCGTGCGTGGACCTCGAAAGGCGTGTCCGGTGGCTTCGTTGTGGCAGGGATGACGGTGGCCTGTTCACGATTATAAAATATCTCGGGAAAACTCGCAGTGAGTGCGACTATTAGCGGTCGTAAAGCTGACAGAAAGCGTGAGTCCTTCGCCGTAAAAGTCAACTTTGTCCTGCTAGTCTTGTGCCAAGTGAGAATCCTTCCCAAATGCTAGTATGAAAAGCATCGGTGCCAAAGGGCACCCTTGTCGTATGCCCCGTGTGATAAAAACTTTTCTCGACCTCGAGCCGTTGGCCAGGAACCGACCACTGGTGCCGGTATGTAGTGTTCGGATAACTTCCACGAGGTGAGGCGGATACCCGTGGCGGCTAAGCACTGCATAGAGGAATTCTCAATCGAGCGTATAATAAGCCTTCGCGAAGTCAAGCAACAACACGACTGCATCACGCAGTTCCGGTGAATGAGGTACCGTGGCTTGAGCTGCCATGAAGTAGTCAAGTGCGGCATGTATGTCACGGTTAGGCACGAATCCATGCTGATGAGTGTGTACTCGGCTGTCGAGAGTCCGCCTTAACGCCGTCGCTATCACTCGTGTGAACAGCTTATAATCTGTATTCAGAAGTGAAAGGGCCTGTAGTTGAGCGGGTTACTGCCGTCGCCCTTCTTCTTGAGACAGAATACATTTGTTTCCAAAAAGGTGGTTGGACACACGTTGGCGTTGTACCAGAGGCGGAAAAGCTTGAGCGTCAGAGGTATGAGCTCCGGTGAATAATGGATATACCAATCGTTACCGAGTCTATCTGGACCACATGCCTTCCCGTGCTTACACGCCTTGAAAGCAGAGGTAAGAGTTTCCGCGGTGAAGAGTGTCTCTGTTTCCAGACCACCATCATCATGAGTGGGTTGAGCTTGCATCCAATCAGCCACGAGTTCCTCTCCTTCCCTAGATACCGAACCTTGCAGAATGGAACTCCATGCATCAGCAAATGTCTCTGCTTAAGCGATGCGCTGAAACATTGCCTTTGTAGTCTTCCCTCTTTTCCACGTATGTGACCTGAATAATTTGCGTTGCCGTGACCGTAACCAGTTTCTCTTCGTCTCCGAGATCACGTGCAGCAGATCAGTGGAAGCTTTGGCCGGCAGTTGAACGCTTCCTTCCTGTCTAGACTGTACAGAAATAGCCTCTCGATTAATTTGTTGATCATATCTACGATATATATGTTTCAGCTTTTCGCGATACGTATTTTTCAGGCTCTTCTTGGCTGCTTTCTTGTGCCTGAATATACCGAGGACAATTTTGTGCTTCAGTTTATCCCATGCATCGGCAGCTGTCGCGACATTGTAATTTTCACGTTCCAGCTCGAACTCGAAATAAGCTAGCTCGACCCGTACATATTTGTCCACTCGATGTGCCGCGTAAGGCTGAACTGGGAAAACCCGGGGTTCTCTCTTGATGCGCACCGGGTTCTCCAGGTTGCGAAGATGTAATATAACCCCCTTATGATCCCCACTTAGTCCAAATGTATCCAAATCCGTGGAAGTAGCCCATAAGCGTGCCGTATCACTCACATACCACCTATCGAGCCTACTGGTTGCACGACGGAGCCCTGGCAGCGAATACGAGTACGTATGGTATCTCTTGTGAAAATCCATGATGCCTGTTTCGTCTGAGGCTTCCGGCATGCACTGCTGTATGGAGTCCATCAAACACCATTTTGTCAAAAGCCTGCGAAGTGCGGGCGAGTCGTGCGCAGAAGCGGCTGAAGTGAAAGATCTGTCGTGTACTGAGTACAATGTACAATTGAAGCCACCTCCAATATAGAGGGGTGCTTCCGATAGAAATTGTATGCTGGTCAGCCCCGAGTAGAAGGCCTCTCTGGCAGCTTTCTCGACTGGGGCATAGACGTTACATAAACCACTATGTGGCCGTCAACTTCGCCTTGCAGTGCCATAAAGTGGTCCGTCTAATGTTCTTTGGCACACGGTTGGAGCTCCCTAAATTTTGACCGGGGATGTATCAACATGCCTACTCCCTAAATCTTGAGCGACACAGCTGCCGAATACGAAAGTAACGGACTTTCTTGACCAACTCGGTACCCCCACTGTGCTGCGTGAAGCCGATTTAATTCTGGGATATCCTGCTTATTGACATGTGTTTCCTGAAGGAACACAACATCAAATTGTCCATGGCTGTGCTGGCGCTTGAAAAAAGCAAGCCAGTCGTCGCGGTCCTGGTCCGATCTTCCAAAACCTCGGACATTTTGTGTTAAAAGTCCAGTTGTCCTTTCATCTGCATGTAGTGGCGAAGTATCATATTTCCGCCTATGAATATTTACGACTGCTTCTCTTCTCCTATGTACCAACTATGGATAGACTGGCGTACACGCACAGTTGCGAACTCTACACAGGACACCGGAAAGGATGTGCTCCTGCGAGAGGCGTATGCAATTGATGTCGTGTCGAACGCAGTTGAGGGTGCGTTGACGGGATGTCAATCGTCACCAATTCCTACCCAGCTCGTGGAGACTGAGGTAGTGAATAGGACGATGACAAGTAGTCATGCGTCCGAATGTCCTGCAAAGAGCCGAGAGCCTGTGGCAGTAGACGGCAAGCTGACAGGAAGTCATGCGTCGCACAAATCGGCATAGTGCCAAGAGCCTGGTGCGGTTGGAAGGGGTGCGTTAGCCAGAAGTGAAACGGCACCCGCTTCCCAGAAAAAGGTCGTGGTGACTCAAAGAGCGAGTACCCGACAGATTAGGACGATCAAAGGCACGTCTAAACAAGTGACCTTTGGATCAGTCTTTAACAAAGAGGACGGACCTTCGAACGAGGTGTTCGAGGCCGTCAAAGTCGAAATTGCGGAGGCATCCTCAGTTGAGGTGCCCCGGCAAGTCTTTATATCTGCTGAGGAGATAGTAAATCTCCCGGAGATGTCGTGGGATCTGTTCCTTGCCGAATTAAGGAAGTAAAGATCCACGAAATAGTCGCAAGTTCCAGAAGAGAACTTGGTGGACTGCTGCTCGTCGTCCACAATGGACGAGAGCGTCCTAGGAACGGACAAAAAGAAGCGGTTCGCTGCTCAAGGCTGGGATGTCTTGAGAGACAGTCCGTTTCTTGAGGTTTTGTGGAAACATCGCGATGTGTTCCCAGAAGAAGTGCCGAGCCGCCTACCAGCAGATAGGGGCATCGGGCACGAGATAGACCTCGAACCTGGCACCAAGCAGTGTGTGGCCAGGCAATGGCCGTTGCCGAAAGAACAAGTCGATTATATCGATGAGTTCTTCGACAAGCGAGCCAAGGCGGGACATGTGCGTGAGAG
>NC_090615.1:6145703-6156017 GCF_004359215.1 Bremia lactucae | reverse complement strand
TCTTTAAATCTGCCGAGGAGATAGTAAATCTCCCGGAGATGTCGTGGGATCTGTTCCTTGCCGAATTAAGGAAATAAAGATCCACAAAATAGTCGCAAGTTCCAGAAGAGAACTTGGTGGACTGTTGCTCGTCGTCCACAATGGACGAGAGCGTCCTAGGAACGGACAAAAAGAAGCGGTTCGCTGCTCAAGGCTGGGATGTCTTGAGAGACAGTCCGTTTCTTGAGGTTTTGTGGAAACATCGCGATGTGTTCCCAGAAGAAGTGCCGAGCCGCCTACCAGCAGATAGGGGCATCGGGCACGAGATAGACCTCGAACCTGGCACCAAGCAGTGTGTGGCCAGGCAATGGCCGTTGCCGAAAGAACAAGTCGATTATATCGATGAGTTCTTCGACAAGCGAGCCAAGGCGGGACATGTGCGTGAGAGCACTACAGCTCGGCCTTTTGTGTGCGTAAAGCCACAGGTGGATGGCGCGTGGTTCATACTTACAATAAGCTGAACACGGCGACCATACCGGCGCAAACGCCAATTCCGCGGAAAGATGCCTTGTTGAACTCCATGGGAAAGTCAACTTCGGCGCGTCTCGTATTTCGGAAAATGTCGAACTCGCGTCTGAGCGTAGTTGCCCGGTCCAATTGGGTCTGTACCGGGAAAAATCTCCCAGAGAGGTTTGCTCCATCCCTTTCTGGGAATGCGTGGCCGGGCCACATTTATTTATTGCTGGTTGCGACCGCGTCAGATCGATTATCTGGACGCGTCACTGCTGCAGTGGTGCCAGGTGCTTCCCCGACAAGTGACAGCTGAACCGAACTTCAATCGGCTGTTCATAATATGGCAACACACAGGTCCACTATGGAGAGGTACTGTGTGTACCAGATACCAAGGGAGGCTCCAGGAGCCCTCGCCATGATAGCGCTGCCCCAGTCTCGTACCACAAAAGGCATTATGTGAAGCAGAAGCCAATGTTGTACGGGCATTTCAGGTGAGTTAGGCCTGAGGAGAGAGAAATACACATACCGTCCTAGCTCTCGCCAATTATCAGTGGAAGCAGCGTGCTTATAGGCATCCGCACGTAATTCCATTTCGCACTTCTTCAACCACGAATGACAAAGCGATCTAGCCCTGTCATCGCTCTCCCCATCGGCTGCTATAAGTCTGAGGATCAGAATCTGATGGCTGAATACTTCCGCCTCGCCCCACTTAAGTAATTATTCGTTCGGGCATTGTTGCGCCACAATCTCTGGGTGGGATAAACTTGAATGCATGGCGAAGCGCGGCTGGATTTTCCACCATCCATTCAAAAAATCGATAAATGTGCCGTTCCCGCCATGTTGGTTTGGTAGAGCAAACGTTTCTCCATATTTCCTCTTCCATTCTTCAAACGCCTCCTGGTTGATTTTCCGTAGTCGTTGTGCATACGCCTGTCGGAAATTGATAGCTGGTCTACCTCTGCGGTTCCGAGTATGCGCTCGTGAATTCTAGCGTGAATTGGTATACCACGGCCGACGAACCTCAGCACAGGAGTGTTGTATTCCTCTGCAGAGATACCGGTGTCCTGTGAGCCACTTGCGTAGACGTCGAGACCAGCTCCTCCGAAATGGGGGCTTCCTCCCCCTGTGCGTTATCCGCTAATGACTCCTCATTATAGTGACTCGCGTTTAGCACCGGGAGACCGACGTGCTGGTGTACCTTATCTAGTCTGGCCCGCCCGCATGCCCGGCCCTGGCAACGCATTCCAGTCTAGGAAATGTTGCCCATACTGGACCCCGTAAAAGTGGCCCTCTGCATGATTTAGCAGTAACATAAGGGGAAGAACCTTATGATTATAACAGGCTTCCAGGATATTATTGACTTGCTCGTCAGCAAGTGCCGTCACTACACCTGTCTCATGCGCATCACCGTTTGGCATCGTGGAAGTTTGATATGAATATTGCTGCGCATGGGCCGCGCCAGTTTCGTCAACATCCCACACGTAAATCGGCTCCCGTATATACATGGCAAGTGCTCTGAGAAGAATGGAGCCTGCCCAAAAGGTGCTTGAGACTGATTTGCTAACACACTGAGCATGTGTGACCCCAAAATGTGCGTACAATGCCGCAGTCGCGGCAGCAGTCGTTGCTGGGGCCACCGCATGTGGATACATTCTCTCCAGTTCTAAGTACGGATCCACGAGCTTTAGCTGAACATCATATCTTAAATTCGCCAGTACGATATCTGTGGCATGATGCTTGATGTTGTTAATAGCCCGAGTTTGATCCGCAGACGGTTTAAATGGGTTCGCGAGCTCGTTTGTAGTAGCCGCGAAGAAGGTATAAGTAGGCATTGACCATTGGATGGAACATTGACTGGCGTGCCGTGCAGGCTGCCGATCCAGTCAGATACCTGCCTGGGCGGAGAACTGGGATCTTGGACCCTGGTGATCTCGAAGCCCTCCCCGGTGTCCATTTTCAGGGCCGCGTCGTCCGACCTAATAGATGTGTCCATTTCGATATTATCCACTTCAATGCTAGTAGGATCGTTTTTGGATTTAGCTGTACCCAGTTCGTGACGGGTGTCGGACCCAACTCGAATGGAGGGCCATACATGACGGCGTCAGACCCAGTCGGCTCCTGTATCTCCAATTCTTCGTGTAGAGTAAGAACTTGCTGACTAGGCATGACTAATTCTTCATTAGAGGCATCCATATCTACGTTATTCCGATCCTCCAACGACGACTCCTGCGTAGCTCCATCTTGTTGTATATCTGCCTATTGCGTTGGAAAGGACTGGACATCCTCGTAATCGTCTTCATCTTCGGAGCTGTCTTCCAATTCCGCATATATGCTACGATGGATCGTAAATCCATGAGTTTGCGGTGTCAAACCTTGAGCATTTTCCCGCCGTCTCCCTTCGTCAACCGAGCTTGTGCTCGGCACTAAACCAGTACCTGAACGCCCCACAGCTACTTGTGACTCCGTGGCGATAGGTGGAAGTACCGTTAATCCACTCCGCGTACCTAACCCAGCTCCCCCGTGATGCGCCTGCTGCGCCTCATGCTGCTGCGGCAGCACGGACTGACGTGGTTGAGATGTCTGTGTTGACGGTGTATGGCGTCGCCCATTTCTGAGGCCCCGTCCTCAGGTGCTGCGAGATGGTTGCTTCTGCCTCTGTGAAGGTTGGCGCTGCTGGCGCCGTATAACAGTCCATCCAGTTTCATCCGGTTGCACATGTTCGCTTTGGTTTCCTCCGGGTGCATTCCTGTGTCGTTAATCATGTCGTTCTGGCAGTTCAACTGGCTCAAGCACATGTCCTCCGTCACCGGTGAAAAGATCCACTAGTCCACCCGTCCATGCTGTCAGCGCTAGGTCCAGATCTTCCACTGTCGTGCAGTTGTCAAAAGACGTACTGTGTGATCAGGTACCGTGCCGACGTATTTTCGTCGTCTCGACGCCCGCAATTCCTCAATACGATCCTCTGGCACCCTACACTTCGTTTGGTGCGATGGAGGTTATAACAAGTACGACACGGAGCTGTTGCCAGTCGTTGAAAGTGATGTAGCATTATTTTCTGCTCCCCAATTGTTTTAGTGAAGTGACATTGACCAGAAGTTCCGGGCATTCCATCGAGGAGAAAATGACCGTGCAGTAGTCATTGCCATGCTCCTTTAAGCCTTGTACCCCAGGGTGTCGAATATCCAGAATATATTCGCCCGCAATTTGGCTAAAGACGGTTTGGAGAAGAATCGGATCCAATCCTTCTGTGCCCAGGATTCGGACGGCATAGTGTCTGGCCACTTGCGGGGGGGGGGTCGGGTACCGGCGATGTTATTCTCCGCCCTTTGCAGCTTGATAATACAGTCTCTCAATTTCAATTCCTTGTTCGCCCAATCATTCGCCGCCCGCTTAGACATAAACGTGAAGGTAAGAGTGTGCTACCCGTCAAACACCACGCGTTGCGCTGCTCGAGTAAACTGCTCCATCACCTTCTTAGTAGCATCAGTGCGTGCGTTATCCTCTACTAGCTCGCGTAGCAGTGACCTTCGTGGGATAGATTTACCAATTCAAATTCGGGCGGAGAGATTTGCTATTAGCACCCCTTCTACGTTGGAATGGTGATATGCCATCATTGCTGCTCTCTGTAGTCCAGGTGTGGTGCACACAAGGAACGTAGGGGGGCCAGAAAGCTCCAAACGTCTCTCCACATAAGCTGTTAGAGCCTCGCGCCCCTCCTCCAACATCGGTCGCAACGCCGTGTCCTCGTGCAGAGGATAATCACTCGTCGCTATCTGATAAAGCCGCTTCATCTGCGACTCTGCAGCTGCTGCCTCTTCATCCTGCTCTGCGCGCACTTGCAGACGTCGAGCTGCTTCCTCAGATGTCCATGCCGTGGGCAATGTCGCACCTGCGCTAGGGTTTGGGGTGGGGTCCAAACTCTCTTCCGTTGTCGTGTCTTCTACCTCCCCAAGTCGGTTCGCCGCTGCCGCCTGCTCTGGAGGACTCGGAGCGGCTAAGGCTGAAGTGGGGTGCCCGTCTGGAGGATCGGGTGGCCTGGGGGGGGGCTGCCGGCCCGAGAGGAGCCGTCGCCGCCACTCATACGCACTCGTAAGTTTAAAAGGTTGGGTCAGAAAGCTGGTTTCAAATCGCTGGGTTCGTGCCACAGCAAATTGAAAAGTAAAGAGTCGGGTGTGCTCGGCATATCACGCTTGCCTTGCTTGAGTTTCAGAAGCTCTGATCGAGCTCTGAACTCAGCCCTAGGTGGTTCAAACGTCTGTTTGAGCCGAGCTTTAAAAGCCTAACGTAAATAAAGATAGATATGACATAAATCGGGACGACCCACGCCCCACGCGCAATGGCAAAGAGCACTTTAATCGAAGATGATTAGATACCATCGTAGTCTTAACCACTATCGACCCAAAGACATAATGGACGCGCAACTTAAGGCCTAGTGCCCAAGTTTTGGACGACCTGCCAAATTTGACTGAGCAAATGCGACTTTCATTTGCTCGTCGACGATGTGACGAGCCCTTATGGCATCGTCCAACTCGACAAACCATCTTAAGAGGGAGTCTTTTTCGACTCCTCTAAACTTAGAGATGTCAATCTTTAATGTTTCGGGACGACGCGTGTGCGTCATCCCAGGTACAGGGGTCTGTACCTGTTGAAACCTCAATAGTTCTGCCTGTTGAGAGCCTTGCTGATTCAGCAAGGCTACCTTTTCCTTCATCTCGTCAAGTTCATGTTGTATGAACTTGACGATGGCTGATTGGAGGGCATCTCTGTCCAAACCGGACAGCATGGCCAAGATGGCATCGCTTCCGACGGTTGAACTCATTCGTTCGACCGCACCTCTTTCTATGTCACTTAGATAGGAGTAGCTTTCACGCGAAACGGATGCGTAATCCCACTATCATCTGACATGTCCATGTTAGATGAAAGAAAATGTGGTCCTTGGACGGACTACTAAATCCTACCAGGTGTAACGGGGCACTACGACTTGTACTGCTTCAGTACAAGTCCACTTCGCAAATACGTGCAGAGGAAGACTTCTCTTTGAGACAACTAGCTTAAAGAGGGTTAAATAAAAACCGTGTAAATATAATTAAGTATCTCTACTTTTTATCTGATAATGCTAACTTAATTATGAAGTACTGCTGAACATGCAGTTGAAATCTTATCTTATCTTATTTGTATCTCTCTTTTGTTTGCGTTTACAGCTAATAAGTCTGCGGGATAAATAGATATAATGGCCTATACCTATTTATGGGTAAGATTTCTGAACATTGCTACATTAAGTAATGTTCTCCAAATATTATCTACCTTTTCGATAATATATTAATTAATAATCTTTAAGTGTTAATTTCATGTAACCCGTTACACTAGGCCTCACGTTGAATTGAGAATATTACCAATTTTTTCAGAATTCTTTTAATTTAAACTTATTAAAATACGGTCGTATCAACTAATTCTTCGACAACTGCTTTGTGTTCCACTCGTGACTCGACTTTCATCGTGTCAGGCGATGCTCCAATGGCTAGAAATGTTTGCATCAACCCAAAAGTGGTATTTGTGCTTTGCAAATACAGCCGTTACTCTTATAAGTACGGTGCCTCAAATACAAGCCCCAGTTGTAAGTTTGAAAGTGGCAGGCATTAAAAATGAAGTCTAGCGTGCCCTCATGGTGCGTGTCATCTTTTTAAGCATTCTCTTCAAGATTATATCTATATCGTTTCCTCTGTTCGTCTTAATCAGGGCGGTAACTCCAGCGGATATGAATCGTAAGGCCAATCTTAAGGTCGAAAAGGAAGGCAAAGTGATCGAACTGATTTCGATTGGCACGCGCTCATGCTACGTCTTTGGACGCAGCAAAGACCAAAGTGACGTATGGCTGCAGCATCCATCGATCTCTCGGCAGCACGCAATTGTCGCCCATAATGAACAAAATCGCATTTGCATCATGGATTTAGACTCGGCCCAAGGGACGTTTGTGAATGACCACGAGATTGAGCCAAATAGGCCGCAAGCTCTTATGATGGGTGATCGTATTCGATTTGGCACAAGCGCAAGAACGTATTTATATCAAAATGTAGCCACTGAACAGGCAGAAATAGCAGCTCTCGACCCTGAGCTACAGCGGATGAAGCACGAACTCAAGAGCTTTGGAGATCATTCAAAGAGTAGCCAAAACCAGGCAATCGACGCAAAGGAACAAAGGAATCAGGTAAACGGATTCTTTTACGTTTTAGAAATCAAAGTTCGTGAATAATTTATTGGATCTTTATCGTATTGCAAAGAGAGAAGCAGAAATTGTAGCCATTACAGCGCAGATGATGATGGCTTCCAAACAAGGATCGGAGTCTATAATCGAGAAGCCTGAGAATACAAAAACCGAAACCTCCGAGGCTGAATCTGATACCGAAGATGAAGATAATGTAACCTTGCGATATGGGTTACCCACGTCACATGAAGTACGTCTTGAGAGCCATACGAAAGCATTAGCTTGTATTGCAGTGGATGCCCCAGGAGCACGCGTGGCAACAGGATCGATGGATTACCACGTTAAGTTGTGGGACTTTGCTGGCATGGCGCGTCACGTTCGTCCCTTTCGTGACATTGAAGTCGACGATGGGCATCCGCTTGTAGCTGTGAGCTACAGTCCGTCCGGAGATCGTTTGCTTGCTATTACGGGGTCGTCACAGCCAAAGATTCTCACACGAGAAGGCGTGGAGGAGCTTCACTTCGCAAAAGGCGACATGTACGTTGTCGACATGGCCCATACAAACGGACATACCCACACCACCACTAGTGGTCAATGGCATCCCAATGTTCGTGATCAAGTGTTGACGAGTTCATTGGATGGTACCGTGCGTTTGTGGCATCTTGATGGCAAACAAACGTTTGAAAAGCTGATCAATACGTCCGTCCTTAAATTTAAAGACCGTCGTGGCCGACGGTGTGGAGTCACCACGTGCCGGTATAACTCCGAGGGTACGTTGATTGCCGGTGGTACAATGGATGGTCAAATTCAGTGTATTGATCCACGCAAGGCCTATGCGGGTGCCGCACTGACCCTATCAAACGCTCATGCAGATGGTGGTGGGGACTTGGGAATCTCTTCGATTCGATTTACACTCGATAATAAGTACATGGCTACACGATCGTGTGCGGATGATACAATCAAGATTTGGGATCTTCGACAGACCAAAGCGAGTTTAAAAACGTTTCATGGCATTGAAGGTGTCTTTGGATCGTGTAATCTTGCATTTAATCATAACGGAACGGCCATTGCCGCGGGTACGTGTATTCGGAAGAACACTGGTCAATGTGGACACGTTGTGTTTCTCGATGTACACACTCCTAGTTTAATGGAGCCAATTGCGACGATTGATATGGAAGTAGACGAAAGTGCCGTGTGTGTGGAATGGCACCATGGGATCAATCAAATTTTTGTCGGTACTTCTAAAGGCTCTTGCCGTGTCGTGTATGATCCAAGACAAAGTACCAAAGGCGTGCTCTTGAGTGCGACGAAGAAACTCAAGGTGCATAAGAATGATTCTGGTGTACGAATCGATGGGGCTGGGAAGGTATACAATCCTCACGCGCTCCCCATGTACCGGGATGAAACGTCTGGATCATTGAAGCGAAAGTATGATAAAGTCCGTGCTGATCCAAAAAAGTCTCGTGCACCAGAGAGGCCACTTACAGGTCCTGGTGTTGGTGGAAAGATTCGTGGCAGCTCGACATTTACACAGTATTTCATGAGTAGCCATATTCGAACATCTTTTCGAGAAGAAGATCCACGTGAAGCCATTTTAAAGTATGCGAAAAAAGCGATCACGGATCCGCAATTCTTAGGAGCTGCGTACGACCAGAACGAGAAGATTGATCCGCGCTATCAATTGGCCAAACAGACACTAGAAGAAGAAAAACTGGCCAAGGAAGAGGAAACTCGCAAATTCTTGCAGCCATAACGTTTTATTTCTACGATTGGTCTAATGGCTTCATTTCGCTATCTTGTTTTTAAAAAAAGTATGGTGGTATTGTACATGTCAGACGCGAGGGTAGCCATCTTTGATGGTCTGTAAAAACTACTTTGCCGAGCCAAAGACCTCGGTCTTGTGATGGCTACACACGCCTTTAAAACGCGCCACTCGTAAACAATCGTCCATGCGGCACTTTTGCGACGCATGGGTCGCGCATTTTCCTTGGCGCTGGGCCCCTTTCTTGCAACCAGGCGCCGTGCATAGCTTTCCGCCACCATGCGTGCGGCACAACCCACCGCCTTGGCTGCTCGTGTTGCATCCATCCATGGTGCAACGAGCTCCACCGCCATGGCGTTTGCACCGACCCATGGACTGCGCGCCACGTGTGCATCCTGACACGGTACAGCGTCGACCACCGCCATGTCGAATGCACCGTCCATTCTTCTGCTTTTTCGTATGGCATCCTGCCACTTGGCAGTTGCCAAGCTTTTTTAATTTTGTTTGCGGACATGATATTGTCAATTCGTGCGCTCGTAGAAAAGCCAGTGGGTCTTGTGTCTGTGGGAATGGCAATAAAGGCAGTTCGGATCCTCCTTGACAGAGCGATGGCATTGGTGCAATCCAATTCGAAATTGGCTCAATTGTAGGTGTATTGTTAGTCACTTGTAAATCAACGAGCTCGCGGAATTCAAAGGCGCAGTCGAAAGTTGCTTGTTGCGTAAACGATAGCGCTGATGACTGACGTGATGTCGTTTCGACTGGCAACATGTCCTCACTAGTGGGAATGACCAAGTTGAGCAAAGCGGAGAGCTCGGTTCTCGTTGGAATGGCGCCACACGTCATATGCGATGATCGATAGGCATTGGATACTTCGTTTGGATAGATGTTCATGAGGTCTTGAGTCTAAGAAGAGAATTTGCTAAGTGAGCTTGAGGTGTGCAACACGGAGACGTACAGACACTGCATACTCTCGACAATAAAAAAGTACATTCGGATGCGAGTTTGACAGGTCGCGTCTCTTCTTGCTAAATATTAAAGTTCCACTGTCAAAAACTTTCAAAAACTGGCATTTTGAAATATTGACATGGATGTCAAATTTCACGAAAAAAGAATCCACAAAAGTGGAAAGCTTCAGCTAAGTACACGAATTTGTAAGCATTTTACAATTTTATTGGTAGGTCAAATTAAGGTTTATCGATGAATAAAATGTCTGAAAGTGAATTTTTTTTATACGGATAATCTTAAATAAAAATAAATCCAGAAACATATTGGGCGACAAATGCATCCTATAGTTTATATATGACTCAATTCCATGTGTCTTGAAATCACCACTCATATAAAGAACGTAAGAGTATAAATAAAAGATGAAAGCACCGATACGCAGCACCAAATTGCTGCCGCCCCCAATGCTTTACACTATTCAATAAGTTTGACGATTCAGGATTTAAGTCTAGCAGTTAAAATATATTTCTGACGTGTGTTGCACGCTTCTTTCGTGCTAGTGCCGTATAACCACCAATTGACAGATGCGTAGTGTCCAATAGTTGGTTATTTGAATACTGCTTCTTATTACTTGACAATCTGCATCTAAGTCAGTAGTAGCTTTGCCTAGCAATTGTTTACGAGAGTAACTGTAACGGGGTGTATCGTTACATGAAATTAACACTAAAAGGTTGTTAATTAATATTATCTAAAAGGTAGATAATATTTGGAGGAAATAACTTTATATAGTAATTTCCTGAATTCTTATCCATAAATAGGTACAGACCATTTTGTCTATTTATTCCGCAGACTAATCAGCTGCAGAAGTAATCAAAGAGAGTTACTAGATAAGATAGATAAGAATTCATTTACA
>NC_090615.1:6124826-6145603 GCF_004359215.1 Bremia lactucae | reverse complement strand
ATGATTGTGTGTCTGGAGCAACTTTAGTCAAGAGATTTGCAAATTCTCTTGAGGTTGCTGGATGACCCTACTGACCCCGACCGTTTTTTGGCGGTCCGCCTCGCTGTTGCAATTTCGCAACAACATCGGACCCGCGACCGTTGCCTTTTTGGCATCGTTTCCTACGGTTGAACTTATTCGTTTGACCGCACTCTTTTCTATGTCACTTAGAAAGGAGTAGCTTTCACGCGAAACGTGATGCGAATTCCCACTATAGTCTAACATGTCCATGTTAGATGAAGGAAATGTGGTCCTTGGACGGAATTCAAATGCTACCAGGTGTAACGGGGCACTGCGACTTGTACTGCTTTAGTACAAGTCTAGTTCGCACTGCTTCAGTTTCGAGTGGTGCCTTAAGTCACTTCGCGTTCACTAGTACGTGCAGAGGAAGACTTCTATTTAGGACAACTACCTTAAAGGGGGTAAAATGAAAACTGTATTAATATAATTAAGCTTCTCTTCTTTCTGTCTGTTAATGCTACTTAATTATGAGCTGATACTAAACATGCAATTGAAATTTTATCCGTCTGTCTCTCTTTGTTCACGTTTACAGCTGATTTGTCTGCGGGATGAATAGATATAATGGCGTATACCTATTTATGGTTAAGATTTCTGAACATTACTAAATGTATTCTCCAAATACTATATACATTTTAGATAATTTATTAATCAACAACCTCTAAGTGTTCATTTCATGTAACGATACACCCCGTTACACACTAGCGACCTCAATTTTATGAGCTTGTGGTGATCTACCACCTTGGTCAGTAGGTCCGCTAGCATGAGCTCGGACTGGACGTAGCATGGCTCCAGGATTCCACGACGAGCATAGTCGTTTATGCTATGACCATAGAGACTAAGCCTCGCCTTCAATCTGGTGGATGGCAGCATGATTGTCTACACGCATCTTCATTGGTAAAGTGGCTGCTACGAACTCAGCCTCCGTCGAGAGTGAAACGTCTCCTTGCTTTTTCGCAGACCAGTGATCGGCATTCCGTCGAGCAGCACCATTGCTCCAGCTAAAAGACTTCCTGTCGTTCTTGTCTGCAGCGAAATCTGCTTCACTTTAGGATTCCAGCGTAACTGTATTATCGCCCTTGGTACTTGCGCGCATTTCGAGTCGCATGTTCTTACTCCCAGCAAGGTACCGCGCAATTTTTTTGCCAGCTTCCAGTCTTGCTCTTGTAGCTCGTGAGTGCTGCACGTAGCCTTCTGCACCGCAAACGTGTTGTCTCCGGGCGAGTACACTGCGCTTACACTCAAGCTTACAACCTGGGACTGGAGTGACTTGATTGTAGGCTTCTCAGGTTCTCTACTCTTCTTGAGCAACGCGCATTCCAGTCCAACTTCATTGTAGCAGTCATCGTTGATCGGTGTGAGGGTTGGATTCGAAAACGCCAATCCGTGTTCCTGCAGCATCTCACTAATCACCTCCTCCTGATAAAAGGCGTATGCGCACGTACCAAGCGCGCTCACTCGAGTTCCAAAGAATTTCGACACAGTTTCCAGATTTTCAATCGAAAGTGATTATGTTGCCGTGAAAACTAATCAACGCTCGCAGTTGTAGTCGCCGTGATTAGGAGGTCGTCCATGTAGACACCTACTACGATCATATCATCACCACCACGCTTGTAGTATAAACACCTTTCGCTGATGCATTGCTTGAATCCTGCGTGCTTAAGTCGTTTCGCAAACGCTAATTTTCAAGTTGTTTCGCCTGTTTCAGCCCGTACAGACTTTTCTTGAGCTCGTGTGCGAAGTCGCTTGCACTCACCCCACCATGTTCCTTGAGCTTCTCGTCCTTTATCTGCATACCGCTTGGAACGTGGAGCAATATATCCAGATGCTTCTCCTTGTCAGCCTTCACGAAGACATTTGGAATGTCATCATGCTTCACTAGTACACCCCATGTCGCTGCAAGCCCCAGAATCACCTTCATCGTCGGCATGTCCATCACAGCGGCGAAATAAGAGTGCAGTTGACACCGAATACTTGCTCATTGCCACATGCCACGTGTCGCGCTTTCATCCGCTCTACTGCACCGCCTGCGTCGGTCTTTGTCTTGTACACCCACTTCCTGTGTAGCAACTTTGCATCGGCTGGAAATTTGATCACGTTCCACACGTCATTGTTTTTAAGAGCTCGTATGTTTTCGAGCATCGCCTTACTCCAGCATTTAGCCTTCGGACTGCGCGTCGCCTCTGCCTGCGTCTTCAGGTCCGCCCCGAAGACTTGAATCACGGTGCCAACGTCATTATTCATGTGCATTGCATTTTGCATTGCTGCTTGGTCGCTCCACGCGTGGCATGAGGGGCACGCGTCCACCGGTTGACCTATTTCTTGCAGACCTTCTCGCTGTCATCGTCGTCGTTATTATTGTGAGCGATTCCTTCGCCACCTTGAATTACTATTCCCCGATACTCCGAATTAAAACTGAGTCTAGGTTGCTCGTTCTCTGCGTCAGAACGTGTTGCGTCACAATTAAATGTTGTTCTTGCGAATATATACGCGGTAACCTTTCGTCTCGTCGCTGCGCCCGACGATCGAATCAACACGCGCTTGATCAGCGAGATTTTTTCTTTGAGTCGCGATACACTGTACAAAATCCAAATAAAACAATGACGTGCAGGTAGGTTGCTTGCTCGACCAGGACCTTGGTTGGCGATGCACTGTTGGGGTTTGAGCTTGTAGGACCGCAATATAAGATGTACGCCGAGAACACGACCGCGTCGCCTTAAAATTCAGCGGGAGATTGCATATTGTTCGGTGCATTCGTTCAGCCTTGCCATTTAACGCTTGATTTCTCGCCTTGCTCACTTGTCTCGCCACTCGGGCTGCCTTGCAGAGTAAGTCCACATTTTTCTGCTCACCACCATCAGATGTACACGGCAATCAAATCGTTTTTCAAAGAAAGCTCAAAAACCTGCTTGAACTTTCTGCCGCTTGGTTCTTGGTACGCACGAGGAACACACGGCAATAGTTGCTCTTGTGATCCACAAAGTTGACAAGTAGCGATCACCCATTTGATCCTTCAGCGTCATCGGTCCTTTAAGATCGGAACAGATTACACCACGAGCGCGATCTATTGGTGGGTGCAACCCGGTGTCTTTCTTGGGCTGTGCGTTCTTTGACTGCTTTGCTTGTGCGCAGAAATGCACGTCACCCGTTTCCCATCCGTGAGGCGAATGCCAGATTTAGGCTCGCACGCCATCCTCTCAATAGTGTCTTAAGAGAGATGGTCAAAGCGTTATTAAAAGTGCATTAATGTTACCGCATGCACGACATCATCATCTGTCCGCCTCGACGCTTAATCAATCACTGACATTGCTGTACCATCCATTCCCACATCAACTTTTGCATCTTGAGTCTCGAGGATGAGCCCATTATTGTAAGCGATAGTGAGCGAGATAACCGCTCGTCGATCGCCCTTGTATTTAAGCCCGTAGCCTTTTAGCTCCAGCTTCCCATATGACAATATATTGCGTATTAGCAACGGTGCATAATATTCTTTAGTCAGCCGAATAACGCTTTCTCTTTCACATGCCTTCACGTGAAGTACCACACTACCAACCATTGTTAGTCGAAGTGTTTCTCCATCGGCGCCCAAGCATTGGTCGTCACACTCACGGGCATCCTCGAAAAGCACCTCATAGTTAATAAGGTGCCTACTGGATCCACTACTTAAGATTTCCAACTTGTCCTGGGCCTGCTTGACGTCCTGCACGGACAATGTGTAACTTACAACGTCCTTGGCCCTGGCGCTGTTTTCCAAGCTCTAATCACACCATTGCTCTTCTTCGTTCTTTTCTTTCGTTGGGACAGAATCACTGAATGTGCCCGATCTTGCCAAATCCATAGCACGTGCAATTATCAGCGCGTGGCTTGCATTCACCAACATGTGTTACGACATCTTGCCAAATGAAGCATGTCCAACTCCTGAGACTGCGCGAAGTGTGCAAGCTCTTCAGCTTAAGCTAGGTAGTCGACCCGGCATCCGTCATACTTGGCCATCAGCACCGTGTGGAGCTCACCAGACGAATAGTGCACAATGTTATCGAGCACTGCGCATCAGCGACGCCACATGCATCGCTTTCCGCCACCAGATAAAAGTAATGCTCGAGATAACTTCTCCTTGAGCCCTTCTTCACCGTAAGCAATTTTATTAATTGGGACGCAGGGATCATCGTCTTGAACGTCTGATGATGCCACTTTATAACGTGTGCAAGCGTCGGAGTCTGGCGCCACCATGTCTCAACCTGCTCGTTGTAGTAACGCTCGGCAGCACCGCTCAGGAAGTGCCGAGAAGGTCAGTCTTCACGTCTTCGGACCAGTCGAAGCCACATGCCGCTTGAGCGTATTTGGCCTGACTCATGAACGTAGTCCAGGAAGACATATCCCAAGCCTCGATAATATTCCCAGCCGTCGAACTTGCGAATCGCCAGTCTTTGTTGACGCTCGTCTGGAACCCGCATTGCTCACTGTGCATCCGGCTCCATACGACGCGCGAAATCTTGTGCTGCCGCGTACTCGATGTCAAAATACGGCGCGCGCGCCGGAGGTACATCTTGCGCTCCCCGCCATTTTGCCTGTATTGGAATTTAACCTATTACATGCTGCAGCATGCTTGGGCGACATTATCCAGTTCTTGGACGCACCGGCGAATGTCCGAGCGCATGTAGGCATCAGTGCATCATCACGACACTCATTAAGCGCAAAGCGGGACATTTTTGACTCATCGCGCCCATCATCCGCTCGTTTCCATCGCATTTCAGTCGCGAGACCTCCACCTGCGCAATCCGCGCTTGGACATCGACGAGGGTCGTTAGTACCCGGGCGCTGATGTTTTCGCCCCCTTCGTGGGCCAATGACCCGCCTTGAACCACCGCTAAAGACGCCCTGGTCCTTTCGTGGCCATCGCTGAAGCTGACTGGTGTAAATGCGGCTGGTGCACTTCGCAGCCAGTCATTGGGCTCATAAATTATTGGCAGATGCGTAGTGTCCAGTAGATGGCTTTTTGAGTACTTCTAATTATTAGACGTGACAACCTGCATCTTAGTCACTAGGAGAAACTGCGAGCTGCGTACCGCGCCGCTAGTTCTCTCATTCACTCTAGCGACCTCTATTTTTTTTCATACACGGCGCCAAAGATGCCACCGAAAAGGGGTCACATTGGTGGGTCGTCTGCGAAGTCACCCATTTAACCTCAAGCTAATCGCACGCGCCGCGTTAACACGCCAGCAACGTCCAATGCCTTAGTCGAAACGCCGACAGCTACTGCTGCTGTCGCGTTAACGGGGCAGTTGCTTTGCCTACCATCCGTTTTCGATGTCTTGCTTATCAATCGATTTTCATGCAGCACCATCCAATGATCATGCACAATTTTCGATCCTGCCCAAAATCTTCAGGTAAATACATAGGGTAAGAAAATGATCGTGAGTTTGCGATAGCGTACTTCCTCTTCAAAATGTCATCTTCAACATCCCCGTCATATTTGATAGCAGTTCGTGACATATCCACGATCTTCGAGAGTTGCAAAGACTAAAATCTTTAGATTCACGAATAAATTACGATTAAGTTTGACCCGGATAAGCACTTCCATTGATGTGAGTCTCTATCTGGAAAGATGCACAGTACCGTGGACGCTGACGAAATTATAATCTTATTAGAACAGGGTACTTAATTAATGCAATCGGCGATTAAATAAATGCTGTTGCTCACCTTTGATAGTAGGTGCTTGCTCCTTTTTTTGCACAGACGCTTGTTATGAAACTTGAGTCATTTAGGTTTAAGAGCTTACTTTATCAGGGAAAGATTCGTCAAATACTCAATCTACTCCGCGAGATAGGAAAGGCCGTCTCGCAAATTACATATGTGGATTTTGTGCCACCCTCGTAAGTGATGAAACTTAAAGTAAATGCCCGGTCTTTTATTAGAAGGACGGCGCGAACTTAGGCACTATCACCATGGAAGAAGATTTCAATCGTGGAAGCTCTCCATAGGAGACCTAGGATACATGCAGTCTTATAATTTAAGTTCAGACAAATTTTGAACAGCTACACTTGCAAGTACTTCAGAAAAAAATAATCATAGAAGGTTCTACATAGTCATTACGCCACCAAATGTGATGTTGAATACACCCAAGCGCTCTTGCTATCACGTCAAGACAAATGCAATCATACATTCGTACAGTATTTGCACACTAATTTGCGAGCATCATTATAGACCCGCTAGCCGAAGATGTCAAGGATACAATTTCTTGGAAGGCCTTAAAATTGTCCTGACTTGGACTTACAAATAAAAGCTGACCAATGTCCTTACAACATTCCATTCGAAGGTATATTGAAAGACGAGTCTATCACTTTAGCAGTGAGAGCCCAACAGTATACCAAGGTTCCATATCGAGCAAACGTCGATACCGTAAAATCAAATGTCACAGTGTCAAAGCTAATACTTGCATCAGGGCTTAAATATGACCACACGATTTCATCATATATAAAATGCACGCCAGTGGCTATGCCTGTATCATGCTTAAGCATCCCAATTGACCATTGCGTGCATTCATCGTCCACCTCGAAATCAGCTAAAATAGCGAACGCCTACAACCAAGTAAGCGCGATGCACTTTACAGGGACAGAAAATGGCTTCATTCAGTTGGGAAAATGTGGCGTCCATGACAAGAGCTTAGCCCCGCAAAATTTGAAAACTCCGTGTTACACTGCCACATCGTTGAATTTATGCGGATATTTTCCGCACCGATGATGGTGCATATCGATTTTGGCGCGTCTTGATTGTACGCGATCTGAATAATATGTTTGACTTTACTCGGCATGCTTCAATTGTTAAACACAAGCCATGTACCAAACTGAGACCCAAACAGATCGGACTAGTAAGTCCGCATACGCATCGCATGTAGGGTGTGACTGACTTGAGCCGGTGGGTACGTCAACAGCGATATGAACTTGCATCAGTAAGGGAAAATAACATATTAGCGTATCCGTGTTGGAGTCATGTCCGATACTGATGCAACTGTTACGCGTTTTGAAGACGCACACACAATAATCGTTCGGGAATGGAAGAGTTAATATAAGTTATATACCGAATAGTACGGATGGTTAGGGAACCTGAAATATGTGCTGCTTGTATGACCAAATTGTGGCGCAAAGCGATATTGCCGCTGCATTAGAGCAGTGTGCGTTCTCGAAGTTGCAGAAAGGAATATGCGCGGGCTGACGAGTCTGGCGCCAGAGAGTTCAGCATTATCTTGCAATTTTGAGCATTTAAAGTAGCACAATAGCTGATTGTCGAAGCTGTGTCGACAAAGCTGCATATATGATAATAGTACAAACTGTGATGATCGCTTAGGTGCGAGAAGAGTAGTGCATGTAAGAAGGTGTGCAGACTACAACACGGAGTCTAATGGGATTTCATCGCCCAGCGGTGACACTAGAATCGCTCCTAGAGCTGAATGTTCTATTGTAGTATACGAAGATGCTTTGCATAGAGGAGAAGTAGCTTTATAAGTATAAAATACGATCAGAAGCGGCTACAGTCGACCTTAATGTCTCGTCTTTTGAGTTCGAGGATGTGTTGATGGACGTTTACGTTCGTGATAATGTCAGCCGCAGATCACAAAAATAATATTCCATCGACATTTCCTACGCGATACGAGTTGGTATTCCAGTAACAATACTACAAGCGGATACCAAAGGCAGAAGTTGTATTGATTCTTATGCGGTCGGATACCGAATTTACTAAGGCGCTCAAATCCTACCTTCAAAACTTGGTTATTACGGTCTTTAAGACCAAATTGCGCCCGCGCTTTATTAAATCATGTACAGTCGTGGCCAGCATTGGCCTAACTTACACGCTAAATCTTCCTCGCAAGCTGCGTACACACCCAGTGTTTTACGTGGGCTTGCTTAAGCCAATATCGGGGCCCTTCCCACGTGGACTTATAAATGCTTCCGCCGAGACGGGCGGCCGTGCCGCAGATTGCTGCATCCTCATCAGGATGTCCAGATGGTCTTGTAAACGAGGTTGTTAACGTCCCAACGTTAAAAGGCGGCTTTGGACCGCATCAAAAAAAACACAATCCGAGCAAAGCCCTCGCAAAGAAGTTGCACCTCGTGCTGTTTCACGTGAAGACACTCCTAAGGCGACGTCGTCGCAAAGGCCACTACCAGCATCTGGTATAGTGGCTTGAGTGCCCTATTCGAAAACTTTTGGGAGTTTGAGGTACAGTGTGTGTCTTCATACACGGCAGAAGTGTGAGCCTGTAATAAAGGTCTTTAACTTCGTCGACCACCGCAAACGGCCCGATAAACGCGGCAGTAATTTCGTAGTACCTCCAGGTAATACAAAAACTGCATTTTGAGGTACAGTAGCAGTGCTTAACAGTTATTTTTCTCCCACTCTACGGCGTTCATTCTTTTTGCGACCACACTGGTCCGCTCACTATTTTTGCTTGTCCTGTGCGTTTTCCATCGCGTCACGGACTTTCTAGTGATGGCTTATCGCTCATCCACAAAATGTTGAGCCTCGCTCACACTTTTAGCATCAAACTTGCCTTTGACATTTCCGAGAGGTCAGCCATAGGACGTAGTTGCCAATTACGAAACGTCGTTATTGTCTAGTAGCACAGGCATTTCTTGCCGTGAATCTGCACTGACACACTTAGGTGCCGTGACCACTGCTAAACTAGCAAAGTCACGAGGGCAAGATTTTAACTATGTCCTTCTTAATTATTTGCACCGAGTGCAGTGAGGGATCCTTTTCACTAATAATCGGGCTGCGCACAAACGAGACTGCCACCCAAGGATGGCACCGTCCGTATTTTAAAACAGTGCCACCCGTAAAGGCTTGGACACTGTTATAAATAGCAAACTTCACGAAGGTCAATTGTTTTCTACACTTCTTGGGAGTCGCCACCGTGCGCAATACATCCGCCACGACTCGTTAGGCCCTTTCGGATCGGCTATCGGTCTAAAAATCATCGGCTGTTGACATTTCGAGCTTGCTACCCAGCAGCTCAAACACGACGCCATAACTCGACATAAAACGTGAGGCCCAGCCCGATACTATGGACTCGAGTATCCGGTGTTGTCGAAAACACATGATCTAAGATCAATGGAGCTGCTCCTTGTCTATGATCGTGGTGCTGCGTGGTGCAAAATGCACATTTCCCTCAGTCTATCTGCAAAGACAATGAGCCCCATTCGACCCTTGCGGTCAGGCGGCATGCCAAACATGAAGTCCAGACTATCCGACTCCTAACAATACGCGGAATCGGCAGCGGCTTCAAAGCGCACTGCTAGTCAGTGCAGGCTTTATGTGCTGACATGGTTCGCAGGCGAGAATATAATTGGCCGTCCACCGATATAGGTTTAGCCACCAAACGTCCTCTGACAGTCGTAAGATTGCTCCTCAAGACAGAGAAAGACTTATAGGCTCAAAGAGTCACTTCGTTTTGTAGAAATAATATGTTCAACAACAATGAGCTTGACGAATTCTAGTTCAAGGAATTCAGGGCTTCGCGGAACCAAGTGGCAACTAGTGCCCGAGAATACATACCTCAATAAGGCTTCTTTCTCTCGTAGATCATTCCGTAAGCCATAGGAGGCACTTGATGCTGAATAATCAAGAAAATTGAGCTTTACCTAAGTATTAAGACCTAAATTCTTACCCTAGCTATATTAAAATAGATTTCGGCGACCGAATTTATATCTGGTGGCTACGACATATAATTCCCATAATAATTGGAATTTAGTGATTACAATTTTGAATTATGCAAAAGAGTATTTTCCATAAGGTAAACGACCACAACAACTGTTCGCCAACCGAAGTTTGCCTTATTACACCGCCCCCTAACAGGCTGTTGACACCGAATGCCAACATTCGCTTCAGTTGCTCTTTGAGATTGAAATATGAACAGCTAACCGTTCGATTGTGTTCTACATTCCTTTGTCTGATGACACCTAAGCGTGAATCCCAGACTCTTAGCTCCTTCCTTAACGATGATGAAATGAGAGACTATGGAAGATACACACTATCGGAAGATTAGGAGAGGTATCGCGGGTCCTACACGCCTCGTCGTGTGGACGAATCTCCTCGGGCGCAAATACGTTTCCCAGAACGTGGTGCCGCAGATATTTTAGCTGCATTGCCCGGTACATCAGACTCTGAGTCCAACATAATTACGAACCCGCTAATTGAAGAGCAAGAGCAGGCAGTCCTCAAAGAGGAACGAGGTCGTCGTCAAGCTGCAAACCTTGCGAAAACATAAGCACACATTGAATATTAATTCACTCCACTAAGTGTGTAAGAGGGCCTCCAAGAGGTTAAGGGTCGCAGATTGACCATCTGGACCTCCAGACCGAAGGCGAGGACGCCGAAGGAGCTCGCTGCGCGCGACGCTCTTCATGAGCGAAATATTACGGCCAAGGTAAAAACGCGACGTCAGTATTTGACGCGTTTGCGTGATCAGGCCCGTGACCTCAATGAGGAAAATTCCGATCGTCGTGTTTCTGGACGAATCAAAAAGCGAAAACGATGCTTCGTTTGAGAACTGGGTACATGGGCCCACCGCCTCCGGAACACCTGGTCTTGTAAAGAGTTTGCGGATGTGGCTGATGCTCGTTTGGAACGGAAGCTTCGCTTTTATTTCGCGAAGCTTAAGGCCATAGGCCAGTTACGTCCGGCGTATATGCCTCAAAACGAGATTAGATCTAGCCAGCACTCCAGTGCTTCGGTCGCATGCGCTACTATGGATCCAAGCCGCACTGAGGCTATCGATCCGTTTATTCCGAACTATATTGGTTGTAAGGGTCGTTTGACACAAGAAGACCCGGAGCGCGGCGCAAAAAAAACGTAAAAGGCGTATGGGTAATCTGGCCGAAGGGATATCTCAAACTTCCCAGATTTTTCAGAAGAGGGATACCCAGCCACTTCACCAGATGCTGGTATTAAATATTACGACGGCGTCGCTATAAAAGTTATACCAGGTGGAATTGAAGGTTTCCTCGCGCATCAAGCAGCGCGGGAGGGGCTGAATCTTGACGGAAGCATTCAATGCTCTAAAGGTGCAACTTTTTCATGAGAGCCTTGCTCGCAGGTGCAATCAAAAATAAGCAGAACTTGCGTCCCACTCCGGCTTTATCCAGTCGAGAGGCGGCTCCTAATGATACTCCGCTTCGATGCCCGCCGGCGAAAGAAGCCAAGGGGACCAGCAAGTCGCCAAACCAGGAGTCGGCAGCATCTGCCAACCAGGGTGCGACAAACTCGGACAACGCGTCTATGCACTCGCCTTCACCGAAGAAGGCGCCGATTCCTACGAAAATTCGAGCAGCCGCGGTCAAACATTACGTGACATCCGCCGCTGCTGCCAAAACTAATAAGCGGTGTGCTAAGGCTGTTATCGAACTGAATCATCTGATCGGAGGCGATCGTAAGGCATCCACAGCAGATCGGGCAACGGACACTAGCAATTTCCGCTACGACGGAGAAGTCATTCAATGTGACAACTTAAGTGTTGGGTCAATGTCAATTGGGGGACGCACAAAGGGCGGTAGGCCTACTAACTTTGCCGCTATGAAGAAGAACGATACCGACATCGAAAAAGCTTGCTACTTCGAGACTCATGCTCATGTGCTGGAATAAGCCATTGCTCGCGAAGTTACCGTTACGAATTTACATAGTACCCTCAACGATGCGATTGGAGGCATGACTCAGTTGGATTTCGAATATCGCACCGCTGGTGCAGTGGCGAAAACGAGCGGAGAAAGAAGCAGCGATTGCCTCGTGCAAACTACAAACATTGACGCGCCTGTTTGAAAAAAAAATACACCGGAAGAGAAGCCCGAGATTGGGGTTGCGGTCAAGCCCATTTGTGTCAAGGCCGAGCGAAATGCCTGCTGTAAACTACATTCCTCCTGAGCTTGCATATATTAGAGAGCAGAGTCGCTCGACGATTCAACGTTTGTTGTCCTCTTATGTTCGCCGCAAACGGGCATACCTAATGTATCATCCAAGGCAGCTCCTGGTGCGGTGCCACCTGGGGCTGGATCGAGTTCAGCTCTTCGGTCATATCACCGGCATGCTCCCAGGACCTTAGCGCACTGGACTCACATGATCTCGATGTGACTATGGCGGATGCAGCTTTACGTATGGGAATACCATGCACATGGATGATACTGTAATTTCTCCGCCGAAAATCGCCAGTAGTCCAATACAAGCGGAGCTAGCTCAGGTTATCGCAGACGAGCTCAAGGCCCCGCCAGACACAATAGTCAACTCATCCCTTGGCGATACTGGCTTGTCGACACGCCTTAGTCGCCCGAACGAGGAAAAGAGTACACAGTAAGTGATTCGATCCCCGAGGGACCTCATCCGCACCCAAAATACTCACGATCATATTTTACGTGCAACGAGAGTGCGCAAGGTCCCAGACACCACATTGGCTGTAGTAGCGACTACAGCAGTACCGGAGAGCACGAAACAACTTTCGGCAAACACAGCAGTGATTCGACGATGGGTCAACCAGCGCAAAGCTGGACCGCGGTACCTGCTACAATGCCAATTGGTCCAAAGAGCCAATCTGCTTAAGTTGATTCTTGTGCACTTGTCTTAAACAACGGTACTCGGTTGCTTACCTCGCCTCAATGACGGGAAAATCCTTCAAGGCTTTGGACATTTCATCAACAGGGAGTTTGAATTGGCTGTGATCCAACCATGCAAGTGCGAAGCTTCGGGAGAAGCGCACGGGTTGGGCTGCAACGACTGACGGTCAGCTCGGACAATTTCGATGGAAAACGACGGACAACATACAGTGCTTGAAACATTTCAGCATATTACAGCCGGAGTTGCTGTGCGGATCTGGGTCACTGAGGCGTCCACAATGCCTTGTGTGTGTTTCTATAAAAGCTTGCACCTGTCGAGGATGAGACCAAGGTGGTGATGCTACAATCCAAAGCGGTGCTATGCCACCTCTCCAAAAAGGAGCGTGCGGCAGTCTTCAGCATTCTATGCAGTTCTGCCAACTGGCAGCCGACGATTGATCTTATCGCCCGCGATGGTCACCCTCAGTACTGAGGACGTATCGGCTGCGCGAGGGAATGCTTCATCATGGGGTGCGGATATCAGTCTTTTTCTTTCTTATATTGCACGACCTAGGTCACAAGCCAGGACTGTAATTTCTTCAGTTCACCTTAAAAAAAACAGGCACACTCGATGTCGTCGGGGCATCATAAAGACTTCCCAAAGGCCACAAAAACCTATCGATTTGCATTCGCAAAACGTCGCGGGATTCCCCAGTCGTTCGGAGTGCTGTGCGGACCGGTTTGGCCACTCGGCAGCGCAAATCACGAGAATACATATACTTAATCTTATTACAAGAAACGGGGGTCTTTCTTGGTGAAGCAGCGAGTCTGAAAAAATTGTTCAGCACCACATGGGGTTCAGTAGGCAAGCCAGCAAGCGCTCGGTGGACCGAAGCCGAGGAAGGCCGATTTTACCTAATCCATATTCATTGCCTACTAAACTGGAACCGTGGCAAGAGGAGCATTGGATACCGCATTAAAGTGCTGTCCGAATAGCTATTCGAGGCGAATTCGCCCTTTCTGTCAACGTATATGCACCGTGTAGTAAGACGGAACGAGAGGAGTTTTTTAGATGCCTCGACAACACCTCCTGGGACACGACGGCCTCATGTTCCTGGGTGGGGATTTTGATTGCACGTCAGTGCCACATCCAGATCGGTCTTTCGTATCGCCGCCCGGACGACATGATTCGTTAGCGCTGAAACGTCTTCTCGGTCGGGCTCAGCTTTGCAATATTCTCGAATTTGACATGGAGCGAGCGGAAAAAGAGAGGACCATATCGACCTTTCATGCGGCGGCACACAGCAGTCTTACACTTTGCCCGGCCAGTATGCGACAAAATCAGTGATATGTGAGTGTTGTTTTTGCTGAATAGATTCGAGACGTCGACATGTCTGTATCTGGTCCAGAAGCGGATCTCAAATGGAATAAGTATTCGGATTGGGGCGTCTTGTGATGTTGTGCGCGTACGACGATTGGCTTAATGATGAGATTGATGGAAAATAAGTTTACGTAAAGTCCTTTTGGCGTCTGCGAAGACAGCCCGCAAGGTTTGACGAGAAGCTATAGACGTTGGCTCAAGCACCTATATTTCCGACTGGATGCGGCGATATTGGATGCGCGCTTGCCAAGTAAATCACCAGCGTGTGCTCAAGAGATATGCGACCAACCGAGCCCCGTCGATACTGGTGCAGATCTTCGGCGAAACGTTGCAATATGTCGAAGATTATGGGCAGAGAACCCAAAACGAGCAAGCCCTTGTCCAGTCCGTGTAATCCCCACGCGAGACATTCCGTCGATTCTATGCTCGGGCGTCGACTTAAGCTCAGGACAACACTTTCGTTTTCCTGGTGGCAGAGCTACAAGGAAAACGAAAGTGTTGTCCTGAACTTACGGACCGAATCGGTCGCAGAAGTCAGCGGATGAAATGGCAGTCGGCTGGAAGCATATTATGACTCATTATTTTGCTTGTCCAACTGTTGCCGCTGCACTTCTTGAGCGATCCTCACACCGGACCGGATTGGTGACTCTGATGTGACGTCGGCCATATATCCCGGCGATGTAAGTGAGGCTTTGAAGATGGCGGGCCCGAATGAAATCAACAAAAACATTTTGCCGAGATAATGCAGACGCGCTCGCGACTATTCTCGCAGTACTGTACACTAGATGGCTGTAGTGTTACGTGCTGCTGGCGTCTTCTGGTGAAGCGGACATTTATTGTCTGAAGAAAGTTGCGGGTTTCGCCTTGTCGCTTGATCATCGCCCACTCGCGCTTCCCAACAGCGACTTCAACATTTCTTACAAAGATCCTTTCGTTTCAGGTGCGGTAGTAGTTGTCGCACATTGTTCTGCCTGCTCAAGTAGGATTTGTCTCGAAACGGTCAATTCATACAGCTCTTAAAATGTTTTTGGCGGTTCGCAAAGTGGCGAGTGCTGACAGTGGCCTACATGGAGCCATTGTTCTGCTTCTCGATCTCTCCAAGGCATACGACACTTTCCAACATCGATTTCTTCTATCGGCGTTAACATGGCTTGCTTGTCGCCCAAATTTGTATCGGTCACAGCAGCATTACACCGCGACACGACGTGTCGAATTATTGTGAGTGTGTACCGCTCCAGCCGACGTGAAACACACTATGGAATTCGACAGGTGTGCCCCCTTGCACCATTACTATTTATACTCGCCCTCGATAGTGTCAATTGGATCATCCAAGAGCCACCTTACATCTAGTAAAAAAGTTTATTTGCATTAAAGTCTCGGGCTACGCTGATGACACTGCGGTTTACCTCAGCGATCGGTCTACGATTTTACCTGTTGTTACAATTCTCGATGAATTTGCAGCTGTTTAGGCCTGCTGACGAATAGAGCGAAGTCTATGATCATTGAGCCTGACTTTCGTGGATCAGCCTTTTCTCTAAACACATTTGGCCTAGTTGGCAGTCTTCACGCGGATCCTGCAGGTATCTTGTGTACTTGTTGGACAACAGGATGCGGTAACTGACCCCTGGACTAAATGCATACGATCTCTATGGATCGAACTTGTACTCGCTTGAGAGAATTCTCGTGCGGTGTACGGCTCTTCAGTGCCATCCCGGTGCCAAAATCACCAACTTTACATGGCACCGCTAGCCACTTTTCGCCGTGGTTACTCGGTTGCACAGCTTGATTATGGACTCTGAGGTGCTCGTGGCGGCAAGGGGTCCTGAACTTGGATACCTCCCGGAATAACTTTACTGCCGATAATTCAAGATGGACGTGCGGTGCCGTGTATACGAATGATACGAATGACTAAAAAAGCAATAGCTGTTGACCAATGGGCAGCTACAGTTTCCTTTAGAGATTTACCGATCGGCGACTTCCTCTGGGGTTCTGCTGAAAGGGCCCTGCGTACATTACGCCGTGTTGGACCGACGACACATCCTCGCTTTCGGGCGACTCTATGACTGACTGGTTCTGAATTTGTCGGTCTTCCAGCTGCTCCACATGTCGGTCTTCCAGCTGCTCCACATGTCGGCCAAGGTCTGTCGACGAGCCATATCCTATGCTTTGCGTGCTGCAGTCGATTGTAATGACGACGGTAGTGTCACAGCTGATGGCAGCGGAGTACTTGGTGACGAGGTTCGGGCCGGGTGAGGGCTGATTCAGCAGCATCAGGGCGTTTTGATACCAGATGGATTGGAAACGCTACACTTAAGGATATGCTGAGGATAAAAAATCGCCGATGAAAGGCGTAATTTAAATGGAGCGGATTTTGCAAGAGGACATACGTATCTTAGCGACACACTGTCTTGGTTGACGCTTCAGCGAGGTGTCATACGGCTCTCGCCCACGCAAGGCATAGCGACTCAATGCATGGTGACGCGCCGACACTATGAATAAATTTTCCTTGTTATCCTTTACAACTTCGCTCGTATTTCGCGCTCTAGAGCCGGGAGCTTTGATTGCGTACTCTGCACAAGTCCACATACATCATTCCTGGCTACTCAGCAGAGAAGGTACTTCGATATCTCGCTTCGATACGGGCATTGATTGCAGGGTGATACCAGTCACATCGGTGATATCGCTGCTGCAGTGGCCAGTGGGACTCCAATTCACTTAAGGCGTATGTCCGGCGATTACATGTGCGGTGCACCTTTGGGCTGGCTATCGACGATGGAGGCCCTAACGATACTCAAGCAGATTGTCTCCTGCAGGCGCCGAGATGAAAGCAAAAATTAGCGACGAGCAAGTAAAGAAATCGAACTTCCAGGGAATTTCAGCAAATACAAGTGGAGGGGCATCCGTTAAATACGAGCTCTCTTTCCGAACAATGCGCAAACGCTTTATCGTCTGAAGAGTAACAGCTCCTCTCTGTGGAAGTTGGCTACCCTAGATCTATCTTGCTCCGTGCCAGAGTGTCCGATATCCTTTTCAGCGATGGCTAGTCATTTATTCTGAACTGCTCTGCGCCCGGCGCCATTAGAATTACCTGGTGAAAGATCGCGATTTGAAGGAAGCGGACCTTACGTCTGGTGTTTGGCATAGACCTTCCGGGTGTTTTAAGTTTTACCTGGGATGCCATCAAACACACAATGATATTTGGCCGCGACCGAAGGTTGCGGTCTTCACGCGTGAGATCTGGGATTCATCGCATCAGATGAAGGAATCAGCAAGCGCCGATCGTACGTGCAAACAAGAGGTCGTCGTCCACCATGTAGGGCTGGATTTTATTGTCAAAACCGTGTAACGCTCATCGAAATTTTGCCCTGGCTCGTGCGAAGTGTACCGGTGGCTAAGATGAGATTTCTATGCGGCGGAGTCGCTCAACTAGATTGAATGTAGTGTCACAGGAACAAGAAAGCGGCCTCCTTTGCGAGCGCTGCCGCTCAACACCACCGCGTTAAGTACACTTGGTGTACTTGAGGGGATGGTAAATTACTAAATTAAAGAAATTAGACTCAACACTCGGGTGTAGTTCACATTTGTGACCAACCCTTGTGTATGTGATGCACATGGGTGCATTCACATTAGGAGGGATGACGCCTAGCGTCATCCGTTATGCGAGGTATCTAAAAAGATACGCTCGCAATACATATTAAGTGTTGCCTATAGAGATGATATTTTGATTGGTAAAAAAAGGTATTTATATTTAATGCGATTAAACATAAATCAGTCTGAAACTACTTTCTACTTAGTAAATGCGCACGAGAAGCCGGATTACCGCTCCCGTGACGGCGCTTTACTAAATTACTTAGTGGGTTGGGTGAGGTCGCTAACGCGCCTACCACAACTACTTCACTGCACGCAAGAGAAGCTGGTTCAACCGCTTCCTCGTTGTGCTAGGGTGTGTGTCTAATAGGGCGTGGCCGCATTAAGACGTGCCCGCCTACAGTCAAGAAGAAAAATCTCTTATTTGCAGAGTAGTTTCTGTCCACATTCTCGGCTGATTTCGGAATGATAAAGAGGCAAGAAAGCTTTCCAGAATGATCATTTATACCGCGAAGTATTAGTGTTCCAACAATGCTTAAGCTGATGGTCTACAATCAAGCATTTCCGCTTTTTTTGCCTTATAATATTGTAAATGTCCTGCGCAGTTGACAAATTTGCTGGGTCTTGAGCACGTGGAGCACATAGAATAACACGCGGCTGAGCTCCAATTTGCGTCAGGGTTCGAACAATCTCAACCTTAGAACTGGAAATAGATCTGGCTGAAGGATAAGCTGCTACATTAGCAATTGGTCCATGATTGTGTTCAGCACTTATGACACTGGAAGCCCAGACATCAGTGTCATCTTTAAGCAATATCAGTTCGAAAAGGCACTCTCTTGAAGGAGAGTAGAGGTACTGCAAACTCGCAATGCACGCAAGTTAGGACTCTATTTTTTTTACTGGACCCCAGTCCGAGTTCTCTGAACCTCCACATTAAATCCATTATCCAATGCAAAGACTTTTATTGCTTCCGTTGCCATATCAAGTGTGCTAGAACGTGCTTCCAGTGGTATAGGAATACTCATATCCTGATAGAATGTTTCATGATTGGGCAAACGAAGCTGTTGCGAACGAAGGAATTTATTTACTGAAGGTATATTACATAACGAAGTGCCGATGGCACGCTCAGGAAATTCAGCTTTCTCATTGGCTGTAGTTGAAAGGATTATTTGGGGTGAGGTACGTTTACCAAAAAGCTGAGGTACACATACCGCCCTTACAAAATAATAGAATGTATATGTATGTATATTCTATTTCTAAGAAAGGAATGACATATATATTATAAGTTAATTTTATAATATTCGGCCAAATCCCGAAATAGCTTCGGTATTGACTGTTGATATCCGGAAGTGTGCAACATATAATTCACTTTTTTTGGCAGAACTTCATGACTTGGAGCCACCACGTCCGTAGGAGTGAAAACTAGGCATATATAAGAATTTTTGTTTACTAAATGGTAACTGCTTTGGGTAATGAACCTGATACGTAATATTGTATTTAGACTAATAACTACTAACTAATACGAGTCAGCATGGTTTTGATAAGATCGATACGCTGGTGTTGGGAAATTTTTGCATCAGAATCGTATTCATACACATTTAAGCCGTACATTTTAGTGAAAAATAGGTTGAGCACAGTAATTCCAGTCTTCATACTTAATTACACGTAAATACATATTGTTAGTTACTTGAATGCTGACGTATGCTGAAAAATCTAGTATATATAAGGCGTTCTTGCTGTTGCTAAACGTTTTGGGATCCTGCCGAATCTAGCAGCACTTTGCAGTCCAGTCTGTAACATAACAGACTCGAATGCCTGATTTGTCGACTAGTTTAACGATGCAGTTTAATAAAGTACAGCAACCATCCAAGAGTCACTCAATGTAAATTTGGTTTATGTCGCATTCCACTAAATAACGACTCGCAGACTCGCTTCCAGGTATCTTGCGCAGCCATGAGTACTATAGATCTCAAGCTATATTGTGTAAATCTTAGCATCGTTAGCTAAATTATCACGAGTCACGGTATGATTAAGAAGTTAATTTGGATGGTGTAGCCGATCGTCGGTAGAGCTGGTGCCCACCGCTTATGCATAACTTTAAAGCACATTGTAATTCGTTTCTTTAAAACGAGTACGTTCCACAATTAAAGCTGACATAAATCGAGATGGATACGAGGCTGAGCTCCTGCCAGACACAGCATCCTATTAAAGAACACTGCTTTTATTATTAGAGCAGCACAATACCATTATTCCTTCTTGTAACGGGCTAGAAATGCCCTAATGTTACACAGTCCCCATTAAGTACATTTGGTACTTAAGGGGATGGTCAATTACTAAATAATAGTAGTTAGACCCAACACTCGGGTGTGGTGCACATTTGTGACCAACCCTTGTGGATGTGATGCACATGGGTGCATTCACATTAGGAGGGATGACGCCCAGCGCGTCGTCCGTTACGCGAGGTATCTAGAAAGATACGCTCGCAAAACATCTAAGTGTTATCTACAGAGATGACATTTTTGATTGGTAAAAATAGGTATTTTTATTTTTAATGCGATTAAATACAAATCAATCTGAAAACTACTTTCTACTTAGTAAGTGCGCACGAGGAGCCGGATTACCGCTCTCGTGACGACACTTAAACTAAGGCACTTAGTTCGTTGGGTGAGGTCGCTTAAGCGCCCACCAACATCCTCACTGCACGTGAGAGAAGACGGTCAAACCGCTTTCTCGCTGTGCTAGGGTGTGTGCCTAAGTAGAGCGTGGCCGCATTACGACGTTCCCACCTACATTTGGTAGCACTTGTAATCGTTCCCACGACCCGCATCCCTGCGTGTGTACGTGAGGATGAGCCTCAATATTGATTGGGCTCATTTCTTCCACCTTTCCAAACTTCATAGGGAGGTGGCAGGGCTTATGGCGCAGAGACTTGGTGAACAAGCCCTGACAAGTCTCATGGGCAATTCTCCTGAGCAACATGTTGCTCAGTTGGAGTAGTTTGACGCATTCGTGCTCGGACAGCGGAGAGCCGCGTCCGAGGCACAGAGCCATGCTGCGGCGGAGTGCGTCACTCAGACTCAGGATGAGCTAAGGCGTGAGCAGGCTCGGAGCGAGGCTCTCAACAGGACTGTTGAAATACTCTCCACCGGGCCTATTCGGATGGACTGCCCAAGTTC